>NC_136934.1:9638098-9643098 GCF_949987615.1 Pollachius pollachius | reverse complement strand
CTCCCACGTGAGATATAACCGGTCATTTGGAAATATCTCGTCATGATTAATGAGCCTCGCTCCTGGTGCTAAAATAGGGATATTTCATTGCACCCTCCCTATGCCGCTATTATGACTCTAACAAGGCATTATATTAGCCAATTACAACCCAGAAGTGACAGAAGCATCTCCACGGCCAACTCTTTCCAGCGCCTTAACTGCTATTAAAAGTGCCATCACCATTATGACCGGGCCCGTCGGAAAGGGTGAGTGTTTACCGTGACACATGCAGTGATAGGCTATAGGAGGAGGAGGCTGGAAACAAACAAGCGGTCACGGAGTCAAAAGGCCACGTCCCGGCCCACATCATTAAGCTCCTGTGTGCCAGGGAACACCTGGCCCAGGGTAAACAAGGCCTGCTCCCTGATCAGCCATTAGAACAGCCAACCCTGGGTTCCAGCTGGCTGGAGAAGATCTCACATCATTAAATGTCTCCAGTGACGCTAAGCCCCCCCATGGACCTAGAAATAGAGACATGAGAAGGAGTGCTTCAGGTGGAGAAAAAGGGGTTCTCTGTAACACATTGTTATAAAACGTTATTGGCTAGTAGTGTAGGGCTTTACTTGTATGAGGTTCCGCCATGATATCCTTTCAGAAACAGGGTGCTTGTGCATAAGGTGAGTTCTAATAATCAGTGTGTGATGGTCGCTGATCATATCAAGCCGTTCAAGCGAGGTATGTGTTTACTGAGGGTCAAAGAAAACATCATAAATATCATAAATGTATCATAAAATTAAAGAGGTAATAGTGGATACGAGAGAGAGAACACAAGAGAGATAATTAATGTGAGAGCATAAGTGGCGAACAGAGGGAGAGATACATCAATCTTATGAGTGTGCCCTGTGGTCCGAGGTACCTTTCCCATTTCTGACTTCCCAATGCTGAGCCTTCTGGGTACTAATCAATCAGTCACACTCTGACAAGCTGGTGGAACTGAGTGCTGTGTGTGTGTGTGTGTGTGTGTGTGTGTGTGTGTGTGTGTGTGTGTGTGTGTGTGTGTGTGTGAGTGTGTTAATGTGTGTGTGTGTGTGTGTGTGTGTGTGTGTGTGTTTGTGTGTGTGTGTGTGTGTGTGTGTGTGTGTGTGTGTGTGTGTGTGTGTGTGTGTGTGTGTGTGTGTGTGTGTGTGTGTGTTTGTGTGTGTGTGTGCGCGAGGTGAATGGACACAATAGCCATGCTATTTATTTTATTCAGAAAATATGAAACGTAGGAACATTTAGATGGAAACAAGGTAAATGGAAGCATATTTTGAAGAAGGACAAAATCTAAAACTTGTTTCACTTGATATCAATGGAAAATTGTTTTCGATTTGAGAGACATTTATAGACCTGTAATCAAATCCACGTTTCATGAAATGCTTATTTCTTGGGTTGTTATTTTCTGGTGGTTATGTATCCATGCCTTGTTTGAGCCCCAACTGTGAATATGAAGTATGATTAAATTAATCCATAATTGGTTGCATCTTTCTGACATAAACTTAAAAACAATTATATTTGAAGATTAAAAAAAAAATCAAGACACAGAAAGCCGAATGCACACGTATCAAATAAACCAATAAATAATAAACCAAAAGTGTCCTATAATCTAAGCAGATCTATTAACTAGCTGTTTCATGTTTGACAGATTGTAATTATTTTATAGCTCAATAAAATTGACTGAACATGATCAGTTCCGCCAAGTTTAGGTCATTGTGTAGAGTACTCCAAGTAGGCAGGACAATTAGGTAAAAAGCTTTTTTACAAACGAGCTTTCGTACAAAAACGGTTTAATACATGTCTTTGTGAAAGGTTCGCAAAGCAAAGAGCCAAAACTGTGTGTGACTTGGTGTGTGTGTGATGCATCTGTTACATGCTACCGTCATCCTCATTACACACATACAAATTTTACCTTGTGAAGTTACCTAGAGGGTTTTCCAAGGCATGTGAGCAAATAAAACCTTTTCAACAGGATTAAGGACTATAACCTATACATATTGTTTACAGCTAGATACTTCTGGATGGAATAGATATCCCCTAGAGACATCTTAGCCATCATTTAGCGGAAGATCTTACCTCACCAACCCACGCACCAACCGTAAATCACCTAGGATCTCTATTGAATTAGCCCTGTGGCCAGATCAAATCTAGCATAATTGGTTAAATGCATTATGTTGATTAATTGCTTCCACTGGCGATAATAAAGTAGGACAGCGCAGAGAGACAGCTAATCTTTGTCTAGCTGTTGTTTTTAAGTCTTTCTTTCAGGGAAGTCTTTACAAACGACCTGACAAAAACACTTCCTGGGTCTTTTCCTCTGATATTTCTTCAAGATGATTTAAGGTAATCTCTCTGTCAAACTGTTCCCACTCCCACCCAACCACTCCCTGCCTCTCTCTACCTCTCTCTCTCCCTCTCTCTCTCTCTCCCCATCTCCCTCTCGCTCCCTCTCTCTCCCTCATTATCTCCCTCCATATCTTTAAACACAAAAAGCTTTTAGCGATGAAGAATGCCGCACAGCAGCACAAAAATGTCCGCTGTAATGAACAAAGTCACGTTCTCCTTCTCCCCTAATCACAGCCTCTCCATCAGCGTGTGCCGGGCGTATTTACCGCGCCGCCATTGTGGGCCGCATAATGCGATAATTACACAGCACTTTTGAGAAAAAGCACCACCAAAATCAGTCAAGCGCCGCTCATTGAATTTGCGCCACAGAGGAGGAAAAACTATTCAAGATTTCAAAGCACCTCTCAGCAAAAACACTCATCATAACAACAAAACCCCTGCCCAATAGGACATGACCAACAAACCGGAGTGGTTATGTACCATTTGGTGTTTTGTTGAATTAACATGGTTTGCAATTAGATTGATATAGTATAATGTGTAAAAAAAATCTCGTAAAATATCTGAAAATAACTTGACTTATATTATAAATTTGGTTGAGTTGTGAACTTACCAACTATTCTAAAAACCAAGAGAAAATCCATAATTGTATTCAAGGTTACAGTGTATTTTATTCAGTCGACTATCAATGGCTCGTTCTAGCTTACAGCGATGTGCAACTTTAGCCATTTTCACAATTTAACTCTGTACAATATCTAGAGAATCAGGTCAGGACCTGGTCTGGAGAAGTCCCTTCACACATGTAGCACACAACAGGAGATTATCCGTGTCCGACTATTTCTCACATACTGGAAATATGGGGAAAAAACGTGAAACGTCATCAGAACTCTCTGTGAATTCTTCCTCTTCTTCGCATATACCGCCATCTGCTAGGGATGGAAAAAGTGAATAGAAAATTCATCGAAAGAAAATATTGGTTTGTTCTGAAGCAAATATGGGCGAATACTCAAGGACTTGTTTTGTAGGCACGTCTTTTTTTTCAATGCCCGCGGTAGTTCCCACTGATTAACACAGCGAAAGTCTGCTTTGATCAGTATTCTACACGATCTATTCTGCTATACAATCCACTTGAACTTTTGATGTCAGGAGGCTCATGGTGGGCAGTCATTGCTGTAAACCCTGTTGAACGTGTGGGGAGGCCGCCTACCCGGACCAGCTGGTCCGGGCAATGACCTGCCCAAATCACGCATCGGACATTACACCGACTTTGTACTTGGTAAAAAAAAGAATTGTCTAACATCCAGTCTAACCGATTCAGACCTTTGCATTCTCATATACAGCTTCTAATGTGTAGTAATGTCTAGTTCAGGGTTGTGCATTGCTTGTTTGAAAGGGGCTTCTGACAAGTGGTTCATGTCAGTGCCCAAGCTCTTATCTACGGTGAAAGTATAACGTTACAACAACTTTCAAAAAGCTCATAAAGTAATTTTTCGTATGATTGTTTTAGCCACAGATAACAGCGGTTGGGCCACCCCAGGATTGGAATCGCCATATAGCGTTATATACAAATATGGGTAGATAACTCACACAAGAGAGCGATAAAGGCTCTCGGCCAAGTTTCAAAAGAACTAGAAGCTGTGTAAAAGTTCAGACATCATCTCTTCCACTAAGCACAAGGTCTTAGTGTGAGTTTAGATGAGATGAAAAGAGTTAGAACCGAGAAAACATAATGTGTTTTTGGAAGTACATTCTGTGACACCGAATTTCTGCAGTCTCTAGTCATAAACGAATCCCAAAATATAATATAATATCTATATATATATTACCCAACAAATGTATATGTATATATATACATATATATTTATTGAAAATCATGAAAAGGGTCAACAATGTAACATTGTAGTTATAGTGCAATAGTTTCCTCCCTCCCTCTGCCTTTCTTTAGGTGGTTGGGAGAATCACAACCCAACCATAAGCACGTTTGTGTTTCTGCCTACATCTGAGTGATGAAATATGAGTGGTCCATACGCTGTCAATATGGCGCCTAGTTTAGTAAATAAACAGGCAGCCCCTAAATGTCAATGGTGGCAGTCAAAAGGTGGTGGTTTATTCCCACTAGGTGATTTGCTCAAAGTTCTTGTCCTTTACAGCGAAGAGTTCTCCCAGACAGATGTCACCTGTCTGCCTGGCTGCGTTGGCACACACATCTTGCTGAATCCCCAATCTGTTTTCTCTTTCTGATTTTTAATATTTGTTTAGCTTTACTTTCGATTTTTTTCATTATTTCATTTCATTAGCGGATTTAGTTAAATACTAGATCAATACTCAATTCAGACCTAACATTAACGGCCAATTGAGTCTCCTCGTATAGTGTTTTCTTAATGATGCTATATTACTGTTATTATGGTCACACTTACACAAGAAAACCTGTCTTTCCACAGACACACTTGTTGCCCAGACAGCTCTTGTTTTGTGTGTAGGTGCAGCCGTGTTTTACATAAAAAATACTTTCACACACAGCCCAGTCGTCTCATGCTCAAGGCCATTTGGCCGACCGACTACAAAAATCAGAGACACAGATCCCATCTTCAACCTGAGAGCTCACATTGAACTGTGGAGTGTGCACCCATCAGAGCAGGGTTCCT
>NC_136934.1:9563098-9633098 GCF_949987615.1 Pollachius pollachius | reverse complement strand
GTGGAGGGGGTATTCTCCTAAACTCTGCCTCGTAAGGGCTTGTTGTGTACGAGCCCGTTAATGGATGAGGTCGGGCTAGTGTAAGTATGTGCGCGTTTTTGTGTGTTAGTGTGTGTGTGTGGCCCTGTTAATGTGCGTGCCTGTGCTGGTGTATGCTGCTGTGTGTTTTGAACGGTTCATGTGTTTATGTGCTAGTGTATTTGGCTGTGTGTGTTTGTGTGTGTGCTTGTTAGGGTATGTGGCTATGTGTGTGTGTGTCTATGTGTGTGCGTGCATCAGTGCATGTGCGTGTGTGTGTACTGTGATTTATTTGGTTTAATTAGATCAGTGATGTAAAACAGCTCGCGGGAAAGAGAAGGTAAAGACAAGTGCCAAGGGAGGTATAAATAACACAGCCCACCCCTCCTCTCCCCTCCCTTTATCTCTCCTTCTGCCTCTCCTTCTCCTCCCTCATTCGGTCCACTCGATCCTTCCTGTTGTTTCTTCTCTATCGGGTCAGCTCCAGGTTGCCGTTCGAAACTCGACTGATTTCCCTCCCTTTTGTTGTAGTTTGTGCATCACTGTTGCCCGCCTGTTTCTATGTCTTGTACATCGCAATCTTTTATCGATAGCAATGTTTTTTTTGGTCATTGTTGATGAATTGATGTGAAAGGATCTGTTTGAAGATCCTTTGAAACTGCCAGCGTGTTTCTCATCCGAGACGTGGCAAACAAACTTTTCACTAGCCAAGGTTACTCTATATTTACGTTGTTTGTGATTTTACAGTGCTGCTGCTCTCAGGATTCCTCTCATTATGGCAGAGTATTGCCAACAAATATCCCATGATGCATTCTGATGTACAAGCCCTATACAAGTCTTTTGTGTCTACTCTATAGAATGAACTCTAGGAGACACCCCGTCTATCTCTCTCTCTCTCTCCTTCCCTCTATCTCTCTCCCTCTCTCTCCCTCTCTCCCTCCTTCCCTCTCTCTCCCTCCCTCTCTCTCTCCAACTCTCTCTCTCTCTCTCCCTCCCTCTATCTCCCTCTCGCTCCCTCTCTCTCTCCCTTCTTCCCTCTCTCCCTCCCTCTCTCTCCCTCTCTTTCTCTCTCTCTCTCTCTCACTCTCTCTCTCTCTCTCCCTCTCTCTCACTCTCCCTCCCTCCCCAACATATTTTTGTATACTTATCCAATCTCACTCTCTGCCCCTCTCCTGTATGCTACGCACACAAACACTTTCTCTTACACACTCTCACGTTCACACCAACAGCCCCACACTCCTGCTGCTGGCTGAATGCTGATAGGGGGTAAACACCTCATTAGGCTAAAAGGCCCAGAGGAGCGATCAGCCGCATGTTACCTGGTGGAAACTGTTACTCAAGAGTGGCTGGCAGACATTTTGGAGTAGGAGAAAACTAATGCAGGAAATTATTCTGCACAGGTTATGGAGGGGAGCGAGAGTGAGACAGAGAGACCGAGAGGGAGGAAGAGGGACAGATGGAGAAGTTATTCAAAGTATTCCTTCATTTGGCTCTTTCTCTAGGTGGAAAAATGCGAACACACACATACAAAAATAACCCCACTCCCTCTCTCTTCTACCTAAATACACTTGCATGTGAGCTCCATCACACATACACATACACTCATCTAACACCTATACACATGCATGTGTGCTCCTAAAAAGCCTGTCACCCGACGGGACCAAAGTCTCTCCAAACTCTTTTACCCAACTGCTGCACAGAGGTGTACTCATTATGAGTGCACCTGTAATGCCAGGTAGTTGTGATTAAAACCACCAGCACTTAGCAAGGCTTATTTTCCTGCTCTGCATATTCACTCACCCACACACATACACACACACAGTACTCTCTCTCTGTAACAGGGGCATCTGAGTAGTGTAATAATATTTCCCAGGGCCGTGAGTGAGGCTCCAGGTCTGTGAATGTCGAGAAGAACATATGAACTTATCTCTGTGCTTTAGAACAACGCCCAGAGACTAAATCAGCCGCCTGCAAATTAGCCCTATCCCACTTGGCATTAAATAAGTTTTACTACTTAGAGTGTTCAACTGTGGGAATGGTTGTAGACACAGATATACATATACATTGATGTAACCACATGCACACTTACACGTGTGTGTCTGTGTGTGTGAAGCAAACAAAGTTTGGCGCTTTTTTCTGATTCACGAGCGAAGCGTTTAGTGCGCAACAAAATAGGAACATGAATTATGAGTTGTGCGTGTGTATCGCTTTCTAAAGCCTTCCCGGGTGCTCAGCACAAGTATTCCAGCTAACATGATTTAAGAATGCTCATAAAACATTGTCAGTGAATCATTAAGAATCTTATATCATGTCCAAAGCTTCATTCTTATTAAACAAAATATGATTTTTTTTTAAGCATTTGTGAACTTTTTTTTGATATGAGTATGAAACACAAATGCTCCCTCCCTGGTCTTTACCTTTTTGGCATTTAGCGTGTTTGACATAATTAAATGTTATGCATACATTTTAATGTGTTGACTGCACAGTTATAGGGCATCGTATTTCAGCTTTCTGTTGTCATGACAAACATGAGCAATATGCATTAGCATTGCGTTAATATTTCATTATTTATACATTTATTTTACCACTCAGATCCACTTTTAATGATGGCATTGAAAATCGAGTGTCAAATTTTATGTTACTAAGAGAATGTTTCTAGAGAACACAATTACCAAGTATGGGTTAATGGGAAGCACCAGATAATACTATATCTCTTCAAACCTGTACACAATATGCTGTCATTTGTTTACTGTACACATCCACAGACATTTAAACATTATGGAAATCCTTGTTGGTTAATCTGATAGACACATTGTCATAATGTGAACATTTCCCATTCCAACCGCCACCGGAATGTTCTGTCAAATGAGGCGTTCACCTTAGGGATGCATTAGGAATATGAATCGCATGCACCATCCGAAGCGTTATTACTATGATGGCAGGCTTCCTCGTCCAGATAAGTGCATAATCCAAACACAAAATCCAAACGATCGTTTGAGAGAATGATGCTCAAAAGAAACATTTGTCAGGTCCAAATGAAAACATAATGGGTTCATTAACGCCAAGAAATAAAAGCCCATGTGGGGATGTGCTGAAACAACAACTTTAGTGCAGCAGAATTCATTCTGTTCCCCGTATTTCATCTCTGACATTCACAGAGCTGTGGCTGGGGAATTCCTCCCGATTGTAATCTCTGATGAAAGACAAAATAAAGCAAAGAAAGCGCTCATGTTGTAGTACTTTACTGATTATTTTCTAACATTGCCAATAAAAAATAACTAATAACCAAGCCTCAGTAAAAAAGCAATTTACAAGAGATTGCCTTTCACCTTGAATCAAGGGGATTCATTCCTAGTTTGAATCAACACACAAGATACAGTGTACTTTTTTAATGCTGTCATGAACATAATCAGGTGTTTAATACATGTTTAATTTTTTCTCTTCGCTTAAAACTGGGATCAGCCAGATCCAATTAATCCAATCAATTAACAACACATTCACCTCATCTCAATAATTGACTGTGCTCATTATAAACTAAACATGTATCGAAAGACAGAAATGTCTATATAAATAATGAATACTTTCCCCTTGGACTCAGACGGTCCATTTGGTAAACGTCTGAACTTCTTTTGAAGCTTTGAACTTTGACATCGCTGCTTATAAAAGTAAGTAAGTGTGTGTTTGGCTCTAGATGGAGACGTCAGCGTGTGGTCGCAGGTCACGCAGGTCGGTCCTGGGGCCCGGCACGGGGCCAGCAGAGTCAGCGGTGAGCCAGCGGGGGCCCAGAGGGTTGTGGAGCGTGACATTGAAGGTGCCCTTCAGGACCGTATCCATGACGGCCGGACTCAGCTGGAGGAAGACGAGGAGGAGGAGGAGGAAGAGGAGGAGGAGGGCGAGGAGAGCCAGACGACAGCAGAGGACTTTCAGTTCCACGTGTTTTATACCGAGTAACTTATGCAAAATAAATATAATGTATTGACACAGCATTTGGTGTTTACTGGTTACATTTGTTTATACAAATCATTTTGTGTATTATTTAAATTCTTTATTGTAATTATTTTTGGGGGATATTACGTTTTCTGCATATCAGAATGGATCACGGGAGTTTTTGTTTGCCATACTCTGGACTCTGGCAGAGTTACTAATGTAAAATCCTAAGTAAATTTAAATATCCGTAAGCCAAATCCTAAATAAACATAAATATACTGCAACGTAGGCTGATCAAAACATTGCTTTGCAATGTCTCTGTTTTGATACAGAAACGCTCTGGCAATTTAAAATACAAATTCTCTCCATAATGACAATTCAATTAAAAATGAATTGCTAAACAATGCTCCTATCCAAAACGGAGGTGGCCATTGAGATGTAACGTCACGATGAACAAGCCCTAAACAGAACTGACAGTATTTTGCTTGCATACTGTCAGTTCAAGAAGGACTTGTGAGCAAAACTTTTTTTTTTTTTTCAAAATGTTTTTGTTTTCCTTTGACGTCTTCTATTCTACAAGGGTACAATTATATGTCATTGTTGTTTGTGGAGTGTTTATTTTTGTGTTATGTTGAGTTAAGGATGCTCTTCAGATCAGTCCGATTTTTCGAGAGCAGGCGAGTGTGGCAGGTAGGCTAGCTAGGTATATACAGCTACACACCACACCTTCCTTTTGTAAAACAAACAAACAGTCTTTTGAACGAATAGGAATGAATACATACAATGTTAGATGTTCGCACATGGATCTGTAAATGCCTGATGGCTGCTGTTCCCCAAACTTTTTGTGTATTTCCTCCTTTTCCTCCTCACATCTGAAGGCAATCCCTCATAATTGGGGACAGCTCATTGGCTAAGCCCTCTAGAAGGGGTCTTTCTCTATAGTGGCTGATAGCGACTTCAAAGCAAAAAAAAGAAATGCAGGTAAACAGAAAGTCAAGAGGTCAACTCAAGTTCATCTTCACATCTGCACCACAGCTTCAGTACTAAAAGGCTTCGCAGGTTAACAGTCAAATCCTCAGCCTTGAAACAGAGAGAGGAAAAACTCACAGAAGTCCCGTGGGAAAGAAACAGAGAAAATTCTAAGCCACCAGGCTAAGCCACCCCCCCCCCCCCCCACACACACACACACACACACACACACACACACAGACACACACGCACAAACACACACACACATACACACATACACACACACATACACACACGCAAAATGTGTGTCATCACATTCAGCCTTTAAAATTGTAATAGAAACCTATCACCTTGCACCACACAGCAGCACTGGTGTGATGAAGGACATGACATCATATCATCTGTTACGGCAGGGGCATGTATTTTGTTGTGCATTAATATTGGTGGCGGGCACCGTGAAGATAGAGGTGACGGCTTGATCAAATTTGTCATTTGTCTTTCACAGATAGTGCTGGCGCAGGGATGGGAGTGTGTACAGACCGAATAGAGAGAAGAGTGAACGCTAGGGAGATAGGAGAGGGAAGAAGGCGGAGGGAAAGAGAGGGATATAGAGACAGAACAAAAAGGGAGGGAGAGAGGAAAGAGAGAGAACAGAGAGAGAACACAGAGAGAGAGCACAGAGAGGAAAGAGAGAGAACACACACAGAGAGAGAGAGAGAGAGAGAGAGAGAGAGAGAGAGACAAGAGAGAGAGACAGAGACACAGAGAGACAAGAGAGAGACCGAGACAGAGACAGAGAGACAGAGAGAGAAGGGAAGAAGAGAGAGGGAAGACAGAGAGAGCGGGAGATTGCTAGAACAGAGAGAGGGAGGGAAAGAGAAAGAGAGAAAGGAACAGAGAGGGAAGGGAGAGGGAAGAGAGGGAAAGAGGGAGAGGATAGAGAGTGACGAGAGAGAGAGCAGAGAGATGTGGGCAGGTAGCATATCCTATAAGAACAACAAAAACAAAGCCAGGGAAGATATGGGAGCGAGGGAAGAATAGTGATTTATAGAAAAACAATAACGGCACAGACACACACTCACAGAAAAATGCGGTACCCTGATAATCTGTCAAACGCAGGCATACACAGAGAACACACACACACATTGTTAGTGCATTTTCCTGTGTATGTTGGGGTGTGAGAACAAGGCAGAGTGTAGTGAGAGAGATCAGGGCGATCCTCAGGAGAGAGAGAGATCAGGGCGTGTCTCAGGAGAGAGACAGAGAGATCAGGGCGAATCTCAGGAGCAAACGAGAGAGAGAGAGAGAGAGAGAGAGAGAGAGAGAGAGATAAGTCTCTCTCAGATAAGTGTCTCTGTGTGTCACCTTCTCTCTTCACACCTGCTCCACAACAGCCAGGGAATACTCAGCTCTCACAAGTTATCAAAGAACCTTACTCACACACACACACACACACACACACACACACACGCACACACACACACACACACACACACACACACACACAGATACTTACACTCACTCCCTCTTACAAAGATAATAGATACAATAGAATACATGTGCACTCCAATGCACGGATGCACCATCGAGACACCACCTCTGTGAGAGTATGCGTGCGTGCATGCGTGCGTGTGCCCACAGTGAGAGTATGCGTGCATGTGTGTATGTGTCCCTTTGCGTGTGTGTGTGTCCCCGTGTGCCTCTGTCAACACGCACACGCCCGTGCGCTCACGTGCGTGCACCTCTCTGCATCCCTCCGTCCATCAGTATGCGGGCGACGCGGCGCAAGGATTTAGCTACACGGCCTCCGCCCTCCACGTCTCCGCATCGATCGGGACGGGAAGAGAGGGCCCGGGGTTCACCGGCAGG
Source organism: Pollachius pollachius (assembly GCF_949987615.1). NCBI lineage: Eukaryota > Metazoa > Chordata > Actinopteri > Gadiformes > Gadidae > Pollachius > Pollachius pollachius. The sequence goes on along the minus strand of NC_136934.1, from coordinate 9,626,315 downwards.
GCACCCTGGGGTGGCCCCGGAGGTTGGGGTAGAGGGGGGGTTGGTAGTAGGGGTTAGGGTGGGGTGAGGGTAGGGGCCTCTTGGATCTGATGGCCCCGCCAGCATGGCAATGAAGGGAGGAGATTATGGGATGTTTCGCCAGCCGCGGAGGTGCTGATGGTGTTGATGGGAGCCTTGCGGAACACGTGTGCAAAGTAGAAGGTCGGTGTGCTTGCACACACATACACAGACAGGCGCATGCACGTACACATGCGCACACAGACACTGCATGGAGGAACGGAGACTGGAGGCGAGCTGCTGTAGGACAGGCGGAGGTGGGGAGGATTGGACGCGATCAGTGCGCGCTGCGTGGCCTCGGGAGGTGGATGAGCGCGGCTCATCACAGCTCGTCACAGGTGAGCTATGGAAGCACCTTCCTCAGTTTGCATACGTTACAGTGCAATGGTTTCTCATGATTAGCAATAGGCCTCTGTCTCCCATCGCCAGCATTCTCCCTCTCAGGCAAGCCCCCTCTCTCTCTCTCTGCCTTCTTCTCTGATATATGACCTCATCATGACTCTCTCTCTCTCTCTCTCTCTCTCTCTCTCTCTCTCTCTCTCTCTCTCTCTCTCTCTCTCTCTCTCTCTCTCTCTCTCTCTCTCTCTCTCTCTCTCTCTCTCTCTCTCTCCTGTGGTTCATTATTTGAATGACTGTCTCTATTGAACAATGCGTCATCCCACCCCACATAGACGTGTACCTCTGTCCCCGTTTACTCAATCCAACTATCTGCTCCTCCTCCCTCTTACCTCCCCATCCTCTCTCCCCCTGTTCTCCCTCTCTCCTGTTATCCACCTCTGTCTCTCTCTACCTCCATCTATCGCTCCCTGTTTTCTCTTCATATATCTCTGCTCTCTCTCTCTCTCTCTACCTCTCTCTCTCTCTACCTCTCTCTCTACCTCTCTCTCTACCTCTCTCTCTCTCTCTCTACCTCTCTCTACCTCTACCTCTCTCTACCTCTACCTCTCTCTACCTCTACCTCTCTCTACCTCTCTCTACCTCTCTCTCTCTCTCTACCTCTCTCTCTCTACCTCTACCTCTCTCTACCTCTACCTCTCTCTACCTCTCTCTCTACCTCTCTCTCTCTCTACCTCTCTCTCTCTCTACCTCTCTCTCTCTCTCTCTCTCTACCTCTCTCTCTCTCTCCCTAATAATCGTACTTAGGCTCTCAAACTAAATGAGGGCCAACCAGTGAAGACGGTGGAGTGTGCGAGAGAGGGGTAATGGAGCCTGGTTTTCCGGCTCTGTCTGCTGGCGGATGCGTATCATGGCCAATCTCAATGAGCCCTCGCTGTGGACTTATGTTTCTCAAGTGGATAGCTTTATGTTCAGATACAATGGGCACACACACAAGGGGACACACACACACACACACACACACACAGTGCCCACATGGGCGTTCACACAGGCTAATGCTTAAAGAGCTGTGATTATGGGTGGCTGGTGCCTATTTGCAGCCTTTCAACATCGCCTGATTCATTCCAACCCCACTTCCTTACCTCCTCTTCCTTTATTTTAACCTTGGTCCATTCGTTCAGCCATAATCTCTCACAGGAGGGGAAAATTGTGCAGAAGCAGGACGAAAAGAGGGATGAAGATGAAGAAGTGACGAGAGGAGAGAAGAGTAATAAAGTAACAGAAGGAGGGAGAGGAGACCGCAGAGGGAAGGGGACAGGAACATTAACGTTTGTGAAAGTAACCAAAGGAGATACTCAACAGCGTGTCTCATCTTTGCAAATACATTGGCAGATGAGGTACGAAAGAAAGAATGACAGAAGGAAAAAAAAACGAAAGAAGAGATCAACAGACAGGATGGGAAAGAGATGTATAAGAAATAACCTGGGATTTACTTCTTGGTTCAGTCTGTGTGTGCCAGACAGACGTCTGGCACACACAGACTGAAAAACACACACACACACACACACACACACACACCTTGTGTCATCTTAGATTCTATCAGCGCCACCATTTCCTCAACCACCGACAACAAAAGCACGTCGTCAGAAGAAGGGATTTATAAAAGAGACAAGAGGGGAATAAAAAGAAACTACAAAAGTGCCAAATAAACACAGACATAAAAGGAGGGAGGAGTGAGAGGGTGTGGATAGAGCCGCATGACATATAGGAAAGGGAGAGACAGAGAGAGCAATTGCTGAGTGAGATAAATAAATAGGGAGGGACTAACGGATAAAGCAAATAAGAGGGCAGAGGAGAGGGAGGACAGGAAGGCGTGGGAGAGGAAGGGAGAGGGAGGGAGGGGGGAGTAAGGCAAGAAAGAGTCAAGGCGAGGAGGGAGAGGAAAGGAAATGAGACGTGAGGGATAGGAGAGAGAAAGAAGAGGAAAGGAGAAGGGAGGTGAGGGATAGGAGAGAGGAAGGAGAGGGAAGAGGGGAAAGGAGACAAGAGGTGAGGGATAGGAGAGGAGGGGAGAGAAAAAAAAAGGAGAAGAGGATGGAGGGAGGAAAAGATGAGCAGAGAAGAGGAGAGGCAGCAGGCAAGAAAACAGGAGAGAGGCCGGGTAGAGGAGAGACGAAAGCAGAGGAACTCGCTGGCTCCGGTGATAAAATTACCCCCCTGATGAACGCGTGGAACCAGGAAGTGTGTTCCAGGCTCGTAAATCACGGGCTGTGATTTGCCTTCAGTGTTTAGCGGGCGTACTCAGCGGGGTCCGCGCACCGCAGCGGATCTCGCCCATCCATCACAGGCGTTTACAGGCAGCCCTAACTGTCTCCGGCTATATGTCCTATGAAAAACAGATTGAAATTGTCACAACGCGCACTTGGAAGAGGCACGCAGTGACACGCGCAGACACACGTCTGCTCGTGTCACACGCGCACGGGCAGGAGAGTCGAGGTCAGAGCGCGAAAGAGCTAACCGACAGTTCAGCTAGTGATTTAGCCATGTTACGTTGTGAAAAGAACAAAAGACATCCCAGGTATGAAGTATGAATATATATGCTTACGCATGTACGCCGTTGGTGTGGCTTTGCGCACCTGAACTTTACACATTAACAGGAAATCATATGCTATATTCTCTGAATTGGCGCCGTGCTGTGCCTACTTTTCTTTTGAACAATTCTGTGATGCCTACCCTGTGGAACTTTTTTATTCAACCTCATCCGCAACATTTTCCAAAGCATTGTAAACTCTTACAACCCGGTTTCTACATCAATAACCATTCCAACCCTGGATGGGGCAATCATATTTAATTCCTCTTTAATGCTATAAATTGAATACCAATTTCACAATCACAAAAATCCTCCAAATCCTAGGTTTCAGGAAAACATGTTTATTGACAAATGTTAAATATAAACCCAATCAGGGTAACTGGACATGATGCTTATACGCATTTGGAGTATCCTAGTTCTGTCGTCTTCTTCCCCACGTGTTTTGAGTTCCGCCATGTTTTTCTCTGTAGCTCGTCCTCAGGCTATTTGATTTAGTGATGAGCTGGGCCATTAAGGGCGCCAGACTTCCTTCTGCCTGCTCAGCAAGCCGGCCTGCGTCTTGGTTCAGGCTGTTTGTGACCGCGAGCAGAGTTGCCGTGCTCCTTCCCTGCTCTACTACTATATCCTCCTCTGATGCATATCTTCGTCGTTCCCGTACCGGCTTTCTCATCCAGTCCTCTTCTGAGTGCGGCTGGTAGCTCGACCCAGCTGACGTGGCAGATGCCAGCATCTCCTCGGCCAAAGGAACCGCGAGGACCCGCCCCCAGACTGTGAAATCGTCCCATTTGAGGCGCTGAGCGTTGGCTGTTACCTCCTACATGTTACAGATCTGCCCTCCCTATTGATCGAGAAGCCCCGCTCAGCAGCCGCTTGCCCGTGGGACAGGGGAAGAAGGACTGCAGAGAGCCTGGGCTGAGAAGGACAAGCTATAGCCAGAGGTTCAGGAGTGGACTGTGTGTTGTGTGGAGAGTATTGTGTGAGAATGACAGAGGGTGTGTGTGTTTGTGTGTGTGAAGAGTAGTGTGTGAGAATGACAGAGGGTCGGTGTGGGTGTGTGAAGAGTATTGTGTGAGAATGACAGAGGATGTGTGAGTGAGTGAGTGAGTGAGTGAGTGCGTGCGTGAGTGAGTGAGTGAGTGAGTGAGTGAGTGAGTGAGTGAGTGAGTGTGTGTGTGAGTGAGTGAGTGAGTGAGTGAGTGAGTGAGTGAGTGAGTGAGTGAGTGAGTGCGTGCGTGAGTGAGTGTGTGAGTGAGTGAGTGACTCTGTGTGCGTGCGTGCGTGCGTGAAGTGTGTGCGCATGTGAAGTGTGGGTGCGTGCGCATGTGTGTAGTGCGTGTGTGCGTGTGTGTGTGTGACGTACAGAACCGCCGAGTGCTCTATTCCCGCCTACCAGCAGAAACACCTCCTCAAATGCTGATCGTGCAGACACCTCTGCAACCAGACTAGACTTCCTCCCCTGGCACCAGTCTCTGTGTGTGTACATGGTCTTGGGTTCCAAACGGGCAACCCGTCTCTCTGTGGCGTACCTCAGAGGTGATTGCTCCTGTACTTTCTGTATGATCTTCGACAGCCCTGTTTTGCCCTCTTTCCTAAACTCAAGGACTGAGAGCCTCCCATCTTTCTACTTCTGCTGGAGTCCATGACAGAGTGATAATGGGAAAAGTAGTGAATGACCTATCACACCATGTGCCGCCTCCATCCGGCGAATAAGAAAATGATATAGTACCTTGATTCTGCATTCAGGGCTATTTTCATCTCCTTTGGGTCGACCTAATTCTTCTCGTCGGTCTCACCAGCTGCAGCTGTGTGAGGCTGTGGAACACATCCCTCTTGACAAAAAAAATTCAGCATCCTCAAAGCAGATGTCAAATATGAACAATATTAAAATATAAAATATTATCCCGGTCACATACATATTGGACCCAATTTTACAAACACTGCTATATATTTCTTCACTTAGATACTCAGATCTAAATTGGAATCAAGGATGCCAAGAGCAGAAACTAAATTGTCTATAAAATGTTAAAATACTATCACAAGGCTATCATTACCTTCATCAACTCTGCCAAATCTGAGGCGAGGAATAGGATCACTGGCTCCTCTGTTTGGTGTCTGGTTCAGTAAGGCCTGACGCTCCCGGTGAAGACCATGTAGAATTGGAGTCTAACCATAATGAGGAGGTCATGCAGAGCTGCGTTGCGGATGTCGAAGGATGCTGTTCTTGTGCCAGTAGCTTCTCGTGCGGACTGCCATCAAAGATGGCCACACCTCCAAGCAGCCCCCTCAGCAACAGCCACAGAAGGGAAGGGGAATGGTGGACTTTCTCCCGCAGTGGAATCCTCCCTCCTGACTGGCGTATCGTGAAGGACAATGTGCAAGACTCTGAGCACCTTCTCCAGCTGCCAGATAGCAACGCCAACTTTACCAGCATTGTGCAGTGTGCTGGCCACAGCTTCCCACTATGATCAACACCCCCTCTTCCGCTCAATTTGAATTTCCCTTCAGTACTAGGTCTGGGTCTGCGGTATGTTAGTGGGTTTTCTCCGTCCAAATTTTCTGCGCCAAATCATCAAACAGAGGGAGTGGCTGTGATCAATGACGCTAAAGTCAGCTCTCATTGACGGACATCTTCACGCACAGTGTTTGGTTTGTTTACAGCCTGCACGCAACTTGATTCCCGGCAAAACGTTAGCGATTGGTTATGGCAGATCCAGAGTGGCACTGGGCAGATCCAATACTTTTAAACTTCAATAGACACCCGCCTTCAAGTTAGTTGTCGTTTGTCAATTGAGTAGTTCCAGACTCTCTGCACAAATGAAATGAAGTACGAGAGTCTGGTAGGACCAGGCTAACATTGGCCAGGATCTGTCTCATTTCCAGCCGCTTCGCACATTCCTGAAGATGAAATGAGAATAATGTATGAAGCATCACAACTCAAAGAAGCAATGTGTATCATTACAACCATTGCTTTACATAGCTTCGACATATCTGTAGTCAATGCTGATCGATAGTGATTTCAATAATGTTAAAGGAAATCACATCCTATAACAGGTATATTCTACAAATGTTAAATGCCAGCCAACCCATTACTCGCTCTTTATTTACAAGAATCTTCAAGGAGACTCTCAGAACCCCTCCCACCCACTCGACCCAGCCAGCCGAGTTGAAGTAGTCCATTAATGAGGGTTTTTTTGTTCTGAAAGTCTCCCGACTTCTAATTGGGAGGGGCTCAATCTAAAACATATTGCAACTTTAACAATAATGATCAACAAGAAAATGTTAATAATATAACTGTCTTTTCACAATATAGACTATATAATATAGTTTTCTCTCTAAGTTAGATAATTTACTTTTATTTAACATACTACTTACATTGAAGTTGCAGTTCCGTGGCCCATTGACTTGAAGCCCAGTTACCTTGAGAGAACTTGACTATCGGACCGGTATCAAATGTGCAGGTCCAGCTGTTAACGGGCCAACCCAGTCAAAAGTTACTGGGTTTGATCCCCCGTGTCAGCAGCCTACCTTTAGGTCTGCTTGAGGATTCTTAGCCCTTTAATTGCCTTTATTTCAATTGACTGTAAGTCGCTTCGGATAAAAGAAAGCATCTCCCCTACTCCATTCATTGGTGGTGTATGACTGTGATCGTTGTGAGCACCTCTGCTAGCAACGTCGCTGTTGATCCTAACGTAGCCCGGAGATCTGAAGTTTCAGCTGATGCTGATGCTGTTGCCGGTGTTGTTGGTGGTTGAGGTGGTGGCGGGAGCCCGTACAGAAATGTGCTACGATTTTGCAGGCAGATATTTTTGGCAATTGAGACATGTTTTGCGGACTGCGTGTGTCATTCGACAGCCTTGACCCCCAGCGTTCCAGGCATGAAATTTTTCTTTCACAGCTTGCAGCGCGCCTTCCATCAAACGACCTTGATGAGCCAGCACAAAAACATTGGGTCGTCTACCCACCGCTCGGTGAGTTTACACTTCACCATGATCGGACGATTTAATTGATAACCAACTTGATTAATTAATAGCTTGAATTTAATTATAACTAACTTTGTTATACTGGAGTATATTTGCACGGCTGGTTTCCACGAGTATCCGACCTCTTTGTAATAACAGTTCCCCTCAAACAAATATGGACCTCTTCATTCTGACAATTCTAGTCTTTGTAAAGCTGCATCATTTCCTGTCTATGGAATGTTTAAGCACAATAAAAGATACTTTGAAATGTTCCGAAAATTTCAGCACTTGATGTTGATTATTAAATTTAATACTTTTTAAGGATCCGTGGACACCTTGTTTGTCTGCCTGCGTGTATCAAGCGAGGATCTCTCGCAAACTCCCCACGATGTGTAAAACAGGGTGACGGTATTCTGAGCATGTCGAGCCTTTCATGTAAACAGATTTGTTTTTTCGATCCAGATACAATCCAGATTCAGTGAGGGTTCTACAATCCAGATACTTATCTAAGACCTTTGTGTGTTTACCTGATAAGTGCCCGGGCCGGGGTTGGAGTTCCTCGGGACTTTGAATCGATCCTCTCTGCATACAAACAGAGTCTGCTGTGGAGACGTCTTTGTGACCGGGCTATACTGGCCGGGTCCTGGACACACACACACACACACACACACACACACACACACACAAACCTGTAATGCCCTGTATAACAACTATAGTTAGTAGTCAAAATGCCTATTTCACGCACACACACAGACATCGATAAACAAGATAACACACAACAACAACCCACACACAGAATACTGCCTTTAGGAGTATTCTTTTACAAACACAGGCACGTGAATTTATCGTGAGCAGATGCACAAATTGGACACACAGGTCACACAGGTGTAGAGTAGTCAACATATTTTCCACAAACAGAGCTTAGAGGTCCTATATATGTTTAATATTCTAGGTCTGTTACTGGATAGCATCAATGCATAGCAGTCACATAGATAGGGTTATGGATATTTTACGGCCAGGAAAAATAATCCAATACACGAGGCATCGTAGGGCATCTTGAAAAAGACATCAACAAACAAACACAGATCCAATTAATGTAATACAATTTTACCACACACACACACACACACACACACACACACACACACACACACACACACACACACACACACACACACACACACACACACACACACACTTTCACACTCACACACACACAAGCCTTGTGTGCTCACAGACACAACAACGCATTCACCCATCAGCATGCTCGCACAACAGCGGTTTGCATGAAGTCATGTTCATTCAAAGAGGTGACATTTGCATTTAATGGCATTAAAAAAATAGAAAGAAAAGAATACGTTAAGCCCCAGGGGGTTCCCATAAGTCGTTTAATACGAGAGCTAAATCTGCACCGAGGAACGAAATGGAACTATTAAATAACTTTGAAAAACTTGGATTTTCTTCGGTTCTGCACATACAGAAACTTTTAAGTATCTCGACAGGCTTATAACTGCATTATGGTGAGGACAATGGAGGAGGTAGGGGAGGGTCGGGGGGAAGGGATTACCATCGGACATTCGATTTAAGTGATAGAGAAAAAACAGCTAAACCCCCCACGTCAGCAGGTAAAAGGTTAAACATTCAGCCGCTCAGCGTGTGCCTGTCTGACCCCACAGCTAGCAGCAATCCGTTTAGGATCGACGGAAACCCGGGGTGAAATTAGACACACACAAACGCAGACAGACCGATGGACGACAGGCGAGTCGGACACAAATGCACACAAATTTATTTTACCCGGGGCCTATGCTTAATGTCACAGACACTATTACTAAAATTGTCATTCTACGGGGCCATCTGCGCGCGTGAGTGTGTCTGGTGTGTGTGTGTGTGTGTGCAGGGAGAGTTGAAAGCTTGGATAGTTAAATACATTGTCCATTAGGACATCAGAAATGCAATCGCATTGGGGGGGGGGGGGACACAATGAGGAAGATAATGATAATGTCCATATAGGCCTATTTATAAATGCAAATTCAATAACTGGCAGAGCGATGGCCGTGTGTGAGTGTGTTATCTAATGTCCCATGTATGTTCATGTGTGCGTGCGCGTGCGTGCTGTGTGATATCTGGATGTGGACGTCAGGAACACACATTTTTGCAACCGGTTCAAATCTATTTATATGCAAATGAGTTCCTGGTTAAACGTTTTGAGGGGTCTCACGGGGCTGAGAGTCCCTCGATGCAACGGCAGCCCTGTCATAAATTATCCAAATAAGTCATGAATCTATCAATTTTGAAACAACATTTTTGCAACGAGAGTGTCACAGAGTTAAATACTGGGCAGGAGGGGGGTCCAGTGGGGGGCTTATGAGTGGGTGCTGTCGGGGGTCGCGGGGTTATTAGGCTAACCTGAATGGGCATAACCAGCCATAGCTTTTGAGGGGCTTTTTTTGGACGCATTCATCATGGCTATGCGAACGATAAACGATGTGTGCATGCACTACGGCTGTCAAGTCGTGGTCGGTCGGTCGATTGGCTGGTCGATAGTATATGGACTTGATGGCCTTAATTCTCATGGATGGATAATCGCTGGTGATCCCTGAGGAAAGAAGCGCTTCTTAAGGACGGCAGGGCGGACAAATGCAGACTGATTTTATTTGTTTTTATTTTCGAGCGATAGGATAGATTGTGGTAGAAATAAAATGAATTCTGAATAAATACAATAATGAAAGCTCTGTAGTTTCTGTTTTAATAAACATATGGTTCGATAGACTATATGACTTGAAAGACAGGAGGTTCAAACATCCTGGTTATCAAGACTTTTGTACTCGCCCAACTTAAGGAAGACTGCTAGTCGTAGCTTACTGAACATTTACTCCGCTCCAAATTAATTGATCCCAAAGAAGTCGTCGGTCTGCCAGCATTTGGTTAAAAAGGACGACAAAAACATTTGTAAAGTGTCAAGTAAATAAAAGTATATGGGGCTTAACTTCTAAAAGGGAAAGTTATTTATTTGTCATGTTGTCTGCGGCTTTGAATGTGAACATATCAGAAAAGGCACATTAGCCCAAATCGCATCGCCATCCATTAGGACCCATTATATTAAAAACCTGAATCTTCCTATGTGCCTTGTGTTTTTATATTATTACTATTATGGGAAATGTCGAAGAAATGAAAAGAGAAAAACGTGTATGTGTGCAAAACAACACTGCTGTCAAAACAAACACAAACAGATGGGCTGGTATTATCGTGTATCTGGACTAATGCATGGTAAAAAAAAAACAGTTAATAATTTTTTTGTCTCAAATGACATACCTGGTAGATTGGGGTCAGACTGCAGAAAGGAGGAGACACGTGGCTCTCTGGACAGGAAGCCACCCTGGAATCTCTTGGCTCCCTTGGTTCGGGGTTCAGCCAAGGAGGCGTGGCCAAAGCTTTTGTCGAACGCTACGATGTCATAGCTGTTTGGTGGCGGGGTGTCCTGAGGAGATTGGAGATGAGAAGTGATGTTAATCTGATGTGATTCCACCAAACTTATATATTATATGCATATATATAGATATAAATGCGTCTGTGTGTTTTATATTTTAGGTTTGCACGCATAAGAGTCGTTTTATCCTTGTCATTATTCACACATCCCCATAGTACTTGAAACTATTGAAGTGTCTTTAACCTCATAGGATAAGGCTGCTCCCCGCTAATTCCTTCTGCTTTATGTGAAACAAACTGCCGGCTCCGCTGCTTTTAATGGAAGATGAGCGAGAGTGATTTCCAATATAATTATGTCTCTAAGCGGCATAACCAGAGCGTTACGTAGCCAAACGCTGACAGCCACAGTACTTGCATGTCGAGATAGTTATATCGGAAGCAAGGGTTTCTTGAAACCTAGCCTTTATAACAGTGCTGTCGGCTGTATGTTGGACCGCCGGGCGGTTACATATTTTAGTAGCTTGCCATTCCTAATATATATACATACATCAGACACACGCACATAAACACAGACAGACACAGACACAAACACACCAGCTTGAGGACAGGGTGTCTCTCTTTGTGGTTTTCATATAATTTCCAAATGTTTTTCAAACATGGATCACACACAAAAAATGAAATAAAAATCTATTATCCTATCGTTTCTGTTATCCAAGTCAATAACAAAAAAGAACAAGCCCCATAAAAGGCAAAGTCATGCAGTGATCGGAGGTCACAGATAAAATATGCAAAAGGGAAGTTCACTTGAGAACGAAGAAGACGAAGAAACATGGCCACCGCTGGCAGGGAAGCTGTGCAGTACACGGCCGTAGCCAGATCCGAATTACTGGAAATGTGTCTTGTCGCGGCAACTTTGAATAATTGATGGCCGCGGTTGAATATAGCGACAGGATTCATTTGTCCTACACATAGTGGAGCTGTCATGCCAGCCCCACACTGTCATCTCTACCGTCAGTCTTTAATCAGCGCAGGCCCATCAACGCTTCCATTAGAAACGCAGTGGGAGGATAGCAGAGGAAAACACAGGGGGAGAAGAGTGGCACAAAAGCCCACACACACACACACACACACACACACACACACACAAAGAATGAAACCTGCAAAATGGATTCGTGCAAAGTATGAATGGGAGGTGTGTTTAAAGGTGCTGTAGGTTCGATTCAAGAGCTGGTATTTGATGTAACTTCCGATAGCAATTAGTGCGTTAAATGCTCTGTGAGACTACGCAGATTTAGGGTTGACTGCGGCTACTAGTCTGCATGACTCGATATAGATGTATGACCGCTCCCAGCTCGATTCGGACCAATCAGGGAGTCCACTACGATATGGATTTTGAGAATCTACCTGTCATCACAGGTGAGTGAACTTAAAATACTTCTTAATGGCCGAGAAACATAGGGAGGGAGAGAGCAGAGAGGGAGAGTGCGTTTTTGGGGTTGGTTTGGGCTCTTCTTTGTTCTCTCTTTACAACTTTTGAATTTTACCTACTGCACCTTCAACGGAAGAATAAAATAATAATTTTGTGTTTCACCACAAAAAATAAACCACATATTCAGCCTTGTTTCACCGTTCGCTCGTGGGTACACATATCGCTCATATAACTTCTTCTTCCTTCCTCTTCAGTACTCAGCAGCCTTTCTGACATGCGTGCTCAAACACACGCCTGCGTCGTACACCTGTCACGGCTCCCTGTTGGCCCTAATTACAGTTAAAGGCAGAGGAAGCGTTGCGGCACAGGGGTAGGCCGTCACCCGTTGACAGCACTCAGATTGGCTTTAATTACACCGTGCTGGCGTTTAGCGAGGCCCGCCCAGGACGCCGCACGTGCACAGACGAGCGAAGAACCCACACCTGGTTGCAGATGCACAAACATAATGGAGACGTTCCTCAAGCAGGCCTGCACAGGAGTGCACGCACACTCACATACACACACAAACGCAAAAAAAAACAAAAAACTGAACACAAACTGTTTGCGCGCATGCACACACACACACACACACACACACACACACACACACACACACAAAGCAGCCAGTTTCAACAGACATTCGCACACACTCCTTACACACACAGCTCCTGAGCTGTGCAGGTGTGAGCTGACAGAGTGACAGAGTGATGACTAGAATTGAATTGAATTGAATAGGTATGTGAAGTGGCATGACTTACAATGTAGGGGAGACCATGACATCAGAAGTATCATTAACTATGACAAGTATGATATATTATCAGCAGTATCACTTTCAATATCAGGACTATAGACATTATGTGGAAAGAAGATACTCCCTTCACTTCAATACCACATTCTCTTTCTGTCTCTCTGTCTCTTTCAAAATATATTACTCTGAAGAACATTATCAAAGGCATGTAGTACTACACTTCTTTGCTAAAAAGAATTTTTGGTCATAACAACCATTTGCTGCTCGGATTGAGAAATGCAAATAATCACAGTCAAAATGCTAATTCATGAACACACACAATTCTGGTGTAATTAAGATGATTATCCGTGGCTTTTTGTGCAGGTGCAACAACAGCAGAAACTGAGCCTGTGCCTGAACCTAGTTGACACAGGAACCCAGATAGACAGAGAGTCAACTACTGTTGCAATAAAGACTTGAAATACATAACTGTTACGATGCTAAATGCTTGAATGCTCAGTATATCATAACGTGTGTGAATGCCCGCTATGGAACACACTTCCTCTTCAACCCCAATGATGGTGCATTGTTCTGCTTTCTGTAATGGACTTCACTGCTTCTCAAACTATTTGGCCAGATCATTAGTAGTCGAAGAAAACAAAACAACAAAAATGACATAATAGATTAAAGCATTACCCATATCATGAATAATGGACGCCATTTGTATACAAATATAAACGAAAGCTCTTGATGAGACGAGACAGATTGTCAAGCGACGGCGTCATTTTGCTACTGACTAAAGACAGGTTCTGTAAATCCCACTGTGGCAGTGCTAAGAATCATGCTTCAAAGTATGGTGACAGTTGTGACTAATGGCGCCCCCTTCTCTGTGTGTGTGTGTGCATTTGTGCGTGTGTGTGTGTGTGTGTGTGTGTGTGTGTGTGTGTGTGTGTGTGTGTGTGTGTGTGTGTGTGTGTTCACTATATCATACCTCATCCTCTCATTGTGCTCAATACCTTTATTTTTTTCCATGCAGAGCAGAAAGCTATTTCTCATAGGAGGATATTTATCTATTTATATGTATGAAACGTACACACAAAATAATAATAGAACGACCGTGGTATACATACTATATCTGTGGGCCATGTCTGTTCAAATCTCCTTAATATTATATAGATATTGCTACATTTTTGACTACTGAAAAGAAAAAAAATAGTTTTCTTAGTGTTTGCTTCAGCATGAAATAGAAATCGGAAGTACTGTCATCGTAAAGACCACCAGAACAACGAGCAGTACATGTAAATCACAAAATACAAGTCAGTTTTTTATTGATCACTGTACTATTAAATCATTAAGGCTCAGGTAGGGATAAGATATACGAAGTCTGCATATAGGAAGGGACATTGGGGATAAAACCAAGGACCTTTCGACTGGGTATCAAACACACTATCCTGTCCCTTATTTTTTTAACTGTTACTAACTGTACACCTTCAGTGCTTGTCAATAAAATCTTATTGGCATGTTTTCATACATTCCACACTTCTCTGTTTCTAGTCGTGCTTGCATCTGTGCTGCCTCAATTGTGTGACAAAAGGAAATACTGTGTCCTTCTTCTAGGCCAGGATATACACAGACGTCTGGCAGAGCAAGAACACACCTCAGGGAATGAAAAAGAAAAACTGGCATTGGGAATTCAATCCAGGTGTTGAATGCCAATAAATTCTCCAAAGAGCTTAATATAAAGGACACGCTTTCAACTATTGCAGAAGATAGTGATCAAAAGTGCTTTGAACACATTTAGATCTGCAATTGCCATTTTTGTAGCAATGCAAAACTACATTAGTAGTTTAGAAAGTGTTTCATTTTAAAGTAAATGGCAATGACAATCATCACCAGAACTAAAGGAGATCTTAATGCAGTGGTAAACAGTGGTCGTAAAAGCTAAATGAAAGCCTCAACACGTTTCATCCCCGCCAAGCAAAAAAGTTAGAATTTACCTCCAAGCGTAAGTTTTAACGCCCAAAAACGAAATGTGTGTGAATGACAACTGTGCGTTGCATTTTTAACACGCACCATTTTTATTTTAGGTCATTCAGAATGGTATAAGCAATCATCGCCGGTTGGTTGGAAGTCGTTATCACACCTGGTGAGTCATCACAGAGCTCTCTGGCCATCTGTCTGATGTTTTTAGCGAGGAAGCTAAGCCTGGCAAGATGGAGCCTTAATGTGGAGGGACAGGACCAGAGACCTTCGAGCATATGGTCCTCGTTCAGACACCATTCATGTTTTATAGGTAGCAGCTTACTGGTTCCGTAACGCAGACCGGCAGCCCGGCATGACTGCCATCGACTTTTATCTGTATATGTTTTTTTTCCTCTGGAAAAATAAGAAATATTCTGTCTCATTGGTCGAAAATAATTTCATTTTTGTTCATATTTTCCTCTTTTCAAGCACATATTGCTTGTGTCCCGATTGCCTTCTAATTATTTTATGGTGTTATCCGTTTTATCCCTACTTGTCACCTGGTCGTATAGGTCCTTAAACCTCTTCATTTCATGACTTTTTAAAGAGCAGGTAGGGGTTCGCCCTCCTGTCCAGGAATAGCTACCGACCTCGGGTTGAAATCCACAACATTGGGGAGTTGAACAGCGAAACCACTAGACTAATATGTTGATTTATTTTAATTTTCAACACCTCGGAAACGTTGAATATTTTACATTACCAATTTCATGTGGACGACATTGCTTTGTGTATAACCTTTGTACAGAGGGGCTGCATAGCCATACACTGAAGGGCAACCCCTACACATCAAACATAGATCAGGTTACAACCTCCTTACAAACCAGGGCTTTTTCAGCCTCTTGCCTGTGAGCTTCCATCCACACCACAATGGCTTTTCCCACAGTTAACATCCACCCGCTTAGAAAACGACTCTGCATTTCATCCATCTTCCCGACGTCTTTTTGGAAAAACTTGGCAACACGAGTCCCTCGTTTAAAAACACATAGACCCACAGCTGGGGCCCCGCAGACGAAGGCTCCATAACGCTGCACAATGAGGGGCGGGCTTGGTAGAATAAATGTCCACACACTGTCGACATCTTGCTGGGCACAGCTCTCTCCGATGTCCCCCCGGCTGGCTTGACGCCTGGCTGGTTGTCAGGCGGGCTTTTAAAATCATCACCTGCTCTCAAACAGCTGTTCATAACACAAAGTTGCATGCGCACACACACAAACATACACACAGACCTGCACGCCAACACCCCCCCCACCCCCCCCCCCCCCAACAAACAAACAAATTCACAGATGTAGGCCTGTGCCTGCTTATTGGAATGTACATGGAGGTACACAACACACAACGGCGGATGCATTAATGCACACAGCTGGTGTTGGAGACTTGCCTCAGACGTGTACACATGTGCGCACACACCTGCCACAGCTGGCTACCAAATGGGACTACAGCACAGATGGAGGCTGGTTGGGAGAGAGAAAGAGACGCAGAGAGACAGAGACAGAGAGAGAGACACTCATTTTTTGGCATGCCTTCTGCTTTTCAAGAGGGACATAACTCTAATAAGTGCGGGGAGGCGGCAGTAGATGAAGTTGGCCACATTCCAACCCTCGAAAACCCAATTTAGAATTGGGAGATATATTTTTAATCTGGTTAAGAGACAATCTCAAATCCTGGACAGCGGAACCAGGGAAGTTCCCCACTTCCACGGCTACCTGCTGCGTGATTCCATTACTGTCAGACGAATACATATAGGTGTTTACTTGGCCACACACACACACACACACACACACACACACACACACACACACACACACACACACACACACACACACACACAAAGTCTGATTGATGTGACAGACAGAAGTCACCAGTGTCCAGAGTTCCCTGACCAAGACAGCTAACCCAGCTGCTCAAGATGAGCTGGCTGACACCTCCTTCAGTGTGTGAATGTGGTAAGACCGGGTTAATGTGTGTATGACTGGGTGAATGTGATCTGTGAACTTGAGGTCATGATTGTAATACAACTTTGAGCGGCCACCGGTCTGAAAAAGTGCCATTTAAACAGTCAATTTACAGACAGACAGGCAGGAAAAAAGAAGAAGGGGTATAGAGATAGAGATATCTATCTCCATGCCCCTGTATATGTCCGTCTGTCTGTATGGCCGTTTATGTTCAGGCCATCAGGCGGAGAGATCTCCACCCCGTCCATGTCCCTCCTTAGCTGTGAAAGTGCTCTCGCTCAGAGTTTTAACGGCTGTTTGGAAAAGGAGCGATTGTGTTGCAGTTGACCTGTTTTATAACCGCATAACATAAGAGGAACAGGCACGTTGTTGTTCACAGGGAGGGAAATGCTGAGAAAGAAAGAGTGTACTTGATCTTTACTTTCCAGCAACGGCAACCACACATAAAACCTAAAAGCACCGCCCAGACAACTTTCCCATCTGTGGCCTGGCACTGATTTAACACCTTGGTCTGTCTTCTGTTCCGTCTCGCGCTCTCTTCCTCTCTCTGTGTGTTATTCAAACATCAACTTTCCCTCGCGCAGCCCTATTTTACCATGGCACGCACCTTGTTTACTCTAAATTAAACTTTTTCACTCTGTCAGTTTGTCATTCCAAACACACCCAACATCCCCCCCCATCCCAAAAGCCACACCTTCCCCCTCCATCGCACCAAACTCTCCTGAACAGGATTCTCTGTTCCGTGTGAGCTTTGGCACAAAAGACACCAAAACACCTCCCTCTCCGTGACTCCGTTGATCCGAGTGAGAGACCTAACAGGCCTCCTCGTCAATTCTTGAGCAACATCAGGTCTTCTTTTCCCCCCGATCATCTGGGATTGCCGCTGGCACGTCTGGTTTTGAACTTCAGTACATCTTGCACTCGGGAAACATCATTAGTGATGGGACTCGTTACTTCCTAACTGCTTTTGTCTTTGTTCCTATTCGGCTATAGGAGGAGACAGTCATTTTTAATTGTTGGGGTTTTATAGGACGATGTTACGGATGACCAAAAAAAAAAGCTGGTGTTTAATGACCGGATTCATCACCTGGATCCTAACAACTTTAGAGTTGCTTGCTCCACTTAGGAAGCGGTGAGAAAATCAATTCCCCCCCCCCCCCCCCCCCCCCCACT
Source organism: Pollachius pollachius (assembly GCF_949987615.1). NCBI lineage: Eukaryota > Metazoa > Chordata > Actinopteri > Gadiformes > Gadidae > Pollachius > Pollachius pollachius. Next base: position 9,608,605 of record NC_136934.1, on the reverse strand, counting down.
CAGCTGCTGAACTCTCGCTCAGGCTGAGCTCATCAGGGCCTGGCCGTGATACTTAGTGCCGTCTCACTCTCTGCTCTCCAGCCACGACGCTCTCTCGCCCCCCCTCGCTCCGTCCCTGCCGCCGCTCTTGTTGTGTTGTGTTCTTCCCCCCCGTCTCGCTGTAAGACCCTCTCCCCTTCGATCCTCCGCTTCCACTTCTCTCCCATTCTGTCGGCCCTCTCTCGCTCCCCCCAACCCCCTCTCTCTCAGCTATTAGGGCCTGCTGGTAACAACGGCTGCGGTGGAACCTGTGGATCACAGTCCACAGTAGGAAGGAGAGAATAGCTGGGGAAAATAACCCTCTAATTACAGCTAACTAGCCGTAGATCGACCGAGAAAGGAGGAGTAGACGTGGGGTGGGGGGGGGGGTAAAAGAGAGCGCAAGAGAGAGATGAAGGAAGATCAAGGAGGGTAAAGCTTTGGAGTTTTCCTTTTCCAAGGCGAGCCAGCGACTCGCACAACATATAATGGCCGCCGATCCAACAGCAATTTAGTTTAAAAGGAAGGCAGTGGAACAGAGGGAGAGAACAAAGTGGGCCAGCGGGACCAAGTCTTTAGACAAATGGTACAGAATAGACTGCGCAACGGCCATTAACTAGGGCCCCGCAAAATGGAAAAAAATAAATCTGCTGGCAGATTTGAGGGGGAACTGGGGTGAAGACGTTAAACACAGTGTTAGTGTCACATTTGGCAAAGACGAACACGATTCACTGGCCAGCCTGGAATCATGACAAAACTGCCCGCATTAAGTCGGGGAGGGGGGGGAGGGAGTGCTTAGTACAATCAAATTCCTTTGTTCCAAAAATCTGATGGCTTCAAGTAGGGAACAGGTGATGATTTGATGAATGGCAATATCTAAAAAAATATGTAGTACAGTCTCAAGCTAACATAGAGGGGCAAAATGTTATGAAAAATACCAGGTCGAGCTATGTGAAACGTTGTGTAAACTCTCTCCCGGCCTCTGGTGGCTCAATGGCATGGATCGTGGACCTCAATCAGCCAGATCACACCAAGAGCAGGCCACTAGGGTGACACAGTGCTAGAAATAGATCCCTTTAGTCAAAGCAAGCATTTCCATAATGACTAGGTCACCCTTCTGAGATCTACTTAGAGAATGGGGGTATCCCACTCTAGTTTTTAATGACCTGACACTGCCTGTAAGGGTATTAAAGACGTTGCTACATATGCTGGGCAGTTACAAAGTAAGAACAGGCTACCTGAGAGAACATGCTTGACGTGGGCTATAGATGTCTGCCTAGTTAGCGCCACGCTTTTTCCAAGTTAGCACCTTCGTGTGCTAGTTAGCACCTTTCATGTTGTTTCTCCCATAGGGTTTTCATGTTAACTGAATCATCTTCTCAGTACTATCAATGTGGAAATGTTCAACTTGCATTGACAGTCATGTATAGACTTCATTCGCATTGAGCCCGCAGTACAGAGCACGTTGAAGCAGAGAGCGCTTGGGTTTGGGCTTTCTTATTCAAAGGATATACTGGTAGGCAGAAATCTTTCTGACGGTATGATTATTATATCCATTCTAAATAATAAAGATCTTCGTGAGGACAAATAAAGTACAAAAAAGTTTCATGTCCCCATGAAAATGCATGCATAAAAAACCCATTTTCAGACAGACATACTGTGTCAGTCATACACTTGCTTAATATGATTATTTCCCACCCCCGCCACTTTCTGAACAGTTAAAGAAAAACACCAATCAATCCCATTTGATACTACCGCAGGACAGCTTGCTTGGCCCCGTCACACCCCCGCTGCTCTTACTTTGAAGAGCCTCTCTCTCTGGCTTTCATCTGTTCCTCTGGCTGATGGCTGCCTTAAGTCTCTCTCTCTCCCCTGATATCTTCCTTAGCGTGTTGGGCTGGGGCAATGAGGAGGCCGCGATGCCGGTACCCCAGCAGCCTTACCAGGCCTGGGGGCAGGAGCAACCCCTGAGCTGGCCTCCTTATGGGCTTTACATTGTCAAGGTCCTGCTTCTGTGTGTCTTTGTGTCAGCGTGTCTTTGTGTCAGCGTGTCTGTGTGCGACACATGGCCAGCGTCCGTAGGCGTCAGATGGTGCACGTGCTCCGTCCTCAGTGGGATCCACATCATGAGCGTTGCCATGACAGCTGGCAGTTGAATCTATATTAAATATTTTTTTCTATTTCTATTTCTATTCATTTTTGGGTCCCATTCCTTCCATCACCTGATCTCCCCCCCCACCCACTCTCCCAGCTCTGTTTGTCTCTGCCCACGTCACGTGACCCACGGCAAGGCTGTGACACGCCATTAGCGGTCCACGGAGGCATCATAAAAAAATGCAACCGTACACACACACAAGACGAAAAGTCGATATGTGACAACCGGGAAAAAGAAACGCTTGTTCTCCGGTTCCCCCCGGTACTCCCTGCGTGCGCTGTCGCTGCGGGCGCTGACAAAGTGAGCCGGTGTCAACACCGCGCCTGTCCGTCGTATGCTTGGCATTTGTTCATTTATCATCGGGCCTCCTCTAGACGCCTCCGAGAGCCACAGCCGTCTCCCTCCTCCCGTGCAGCCCTTTGTTTTTCCCTTTGTCCTCACTGTCTCCCGCCATCTTGCTTACATTCATCCTTTCTCTCTAATCTTCGGAGAAACGTCTCTTTCTTGGTTTTTCCATTGTTCCGGGTAATTGTCGGTCTCTCCGGAGCAGCGGTGGAGTCATGAAAATCGATGTGACTCTTTTTCCGTTCATTAAATTCATGTGTGTAACAAACAGAGCAATTATCCAGACCTAATCAAATGGGTAATTTGCTCATTATCTAACAAAGCCTTTCCATACCTCTGCTCTGCCCCCGAATGCCAAGTTTGACGAAGCATTTTCTTTGCGCTCAAGGTGTAAATCTTTTCAACGATGACTGCCGCTGGTTATGACCTCTAGAAGTACAAACCAATGAGTGTTCAGGTGGACGTCGTTTGAGAAATAAATAGGCCTCTTATGGAGGACTTTCCCTCAGGCTTTTCCATTATTCCATTATTTTGTTTTCCTTAATAAAAAGGATGTGGAATTTCAGCAACACCTATCTAGCAAGATACGTTACCAGGCCAGAACTTGTGTTCATCGTCGTTTATCATGTTGAAGTCGTACCGTTAAAGACTGAAACACCAGCCTTGAGCTAACAATGTGGCCCTACTAGACGCTGCAGATGAAACAAGGATGAGCAGGCATGTCATTAACCCAGAGTACGTTTTAAAGACTCCCTCTAGACACTAATATTGCCTGCCCCCCTACACCCTTAAAGTCTCTAACAACTGTCACAACAAGAAAACTTTGGTAGCAAAAGGGGGTACTTAAGTAAGCAATCCGAGTGACGCGAAGGACAAGGCAAATCTCTGGAGAGCGGCCTAGGGAATGAACCTCGCCACTAGTGACCCTTATTCGTGCTCTCAAGACACGTCGGGATTCTAAAGACCGTTGAAACCCGTGCAAACAAGTGCCATTCGTCGACATCCTTGGTTAAAGAAGCAGATTGAAGTGGCCATCAGTGGGACTCCCCAGCGCCCCTCTCCACGTGTGCTGTGGCCGGAGGGGACGGCTGCTATTTCACTGATCTATGGATGAGCGGATGGGGATTTCACAGCTCCGGGGGGGGGCAAAGCGTTGGTCTGTATCTGATTTCTCCCCCTCCCTCCCCTCCCCCCTTGTCGTCTGCGTTCTGCAGATGCCTCGGGCTGTTCCGTGACCTCTTGGAATAAGAAAGGTCATTATCGGTAGGTGTTGGCGCGAAGAGGAGGAGAAGGGAGAGGAGGAGGAGGAGGAGAAAGAGGAGAAAGAGGAGGAGGTGGAGGGAATAGCGATCGTCGAGCGTCGAGATGGAGGAGCGAGCGAGAACAGGTGACGAGCTCAGGGAAGAAGAGTTGAGATGAATGAGAAGACGGACAAGAATAACGAGAGGGAGATAGACGGACAGAGTCAGAGGGTTCAGAAATGAGAGGGGGGGAAGAGCGAAGTACATTTTGGTGTCTGACCTGGTCCAATCACCCCCACGCTGCCCTTGTTGATCTGTCCACACCAAGGGCGCTGTTGGACGCAGACGGATGAGCCTGCCCTTACACCCAGGCCTTACTAAAATAAAAATGTGTTCACTATGGCTCATGAAAACAGGAGGTAGGACTTCAAGCTACAATTAATGATCAGAGGAAGAACCTGTCAATCCCAAGACGAAAATGTTTTCAGTCCAATCAATGACCAATGTATGGAATATTCAATCAATGTTTTGGCAAATTAAGCATGTTGGAGGGTACTTACTGTAGTTACAGAATGATCACATTCATAGCCTTTGAACAATATTGAACAACAGACTATGTCCCACCATCAATCAGGCTGTGAACAATAAGACTCGTCAACTCAATAAAGAACACAGAAACCCTTTAGAACGAAACGCTCCCGATAATACTTCTTTGATAACGATTCTCCCCGGAGCACTTTGAACCACACGCGCTCCACGCTTTACAGTTCCCTCGCTACTGCCTTCATAATCCCACCTTCAGAAACCACTCAGCGTGACTAGCTGTTCACACAAAGCGCTTCACCTCGTCCAATGAGCTGGGGCCTTAGAAGACAAAGCAGAGACGAACTACGCTTCTACCCTTTTTTAACGATACAATGAATAACCTCGGCGCGCAAGCCGCCATTTTACCCTTCCCCCGAACTCCCCAACCCTCCGACCGCCCATTGTGCCTCTGGATGGTGATTGCTTCCCAAGTAGAAATGTTTAATTTCCCTCCCCGCGGGATGGCGTTACCAGGGACGCTAGGTCTCTGGCGCTGCCGGAGCTCAGGACTTCTCGAGGCTAATTTTTGCATCAACTACTTATAGAAAGGACTCACTGCAGGTAGCCATTCTCCTGATGGGCATCCAGCACGCGCACACATGCCCAGGCGCATGCAGACGCACACACACAGGAGTGGCACCACCCACAGAGAGAGGAAAAAACATGTCAGGGGAAATATCAGCGAGAGATAGACAGGTGAGAGGCAAAGAGTGAGACACACAGACAGGCAGACGGACAGAGACAGTTGGAGGCAGGCAAGGGAGACTGAAAGCAAAGAGGTTGACATAAAAGAATGACAGTCATCCTAAAGAACTGGCAGCGAGCGAGACGGAGAGACAGAGACAGAGAGACAAAGACAGAGAGAGAGAGAGAGAGAGAATTGCTCTTCTTAGTGTATTCGGTTTTCTACAGAGAGAGAGAATATAAGGAATAAACAGGACTAAACAACATCATTCTGTGTTGCTCATCACAGTTCCTATTACAAAAGGAAAATAAAAAGTGATTGATTTTTTAGTTGGTGAATGCTGACCTTTAATCAATATTTAGTCAAACAGTTTATACTTTTATCTAACCCAACTTACACTGAATCCAGATAAATGTAATAATGGACCAGGTAGGGGGAAGGCACCTTCCTTATAGACTCACAATTCAGTCTCTAAACACTTGCTCAGCGAAAGAAAGTCTCACAGGTTTTGTTGCTAAACTGAGAGAAAATAATTAGTTTAAAATAACCCAGCCTTGCAGAACCAATTCTAAATCGCCGGTGACATGCAGAAGTCTTGTGTGCTTGTAGACACTGTTGTACCAACACTGAAAAGCTGTCTCAGTGTTACAAAGGGAATTTCTAGATTTCTGGCGTCATTTCCTGTAAATGGAGTGTAGGTCTGTTAGCGGCCCATCTTGCCACTGTTCAAACAACAAACAACCAAGTTAGAAATCCCAAGACGTTTGGTCGCGGCGAGATCTCCAATTGTCCTGTATCACAAGACCACCTTGCTCAAGGATGCTTAGGCTGGTTGTGACGTTGTGGATTGAATCCAGTATCTTTCAGTTGAGTCACACAGCCTTCAGATTACACCAACCATCCCCCATTATCACATTAATTAGTAGTAATTAATTCAGTGCTTTGAATTTTCACATATGCTATAACAGTATAGGGATTGTGCCCAAATTAACCAGATGATTGAATGAATGAATGAATGAAAATGTACAGTACAATAGTCTGGGCCTGTGTAGCAGCTACAGTAGCTGCTATCGTTGCTTTACACGGGGAATGGGTTAGCCTAGCGATTGTAATACTTGCACTTGGTTCTATGAACATCTTTACTGTACCGACAGCGATATATTGTTTCACTTCTTATGACAAATGTACTTATTGTAACAAATGCACTTATTGTAAGTCGCTTTGGATAAAAGCGTCTGCTAAATGCCCTAAATGTAAATGTAAATGGGCCAAACTATCAGCAGGATATATTACAATGGATATCATAGATGAACCATTCATTAGAAAATCAAAACAACACTAAGCAGGTGCTCTCTTCTAATCACATTAGACTCTAGTGTGAAATATGTCAAACTCCACATAGAAAGAGGTTTTCAACCAAGGACCTTCTTGCTGTGAGGTAACAGTGCAGTTGAAAGGAGAATGAACCCTTTCATTCTCCTTTTGTTATTCCTTCAACTCCAGTTATTAAGTGATTGTCCCTTCTTTCTAAAGCACTCCCAACTGTCTGCTGTCGAAGGGTGCTGTATAAATAAAATTGCTGTGCCTTACCACGCAACCAGTTTGCCACAAATAAATACATACTGGAATAAATTGCATCTGACCTGTTATATGCGTGGTGGTAACAAAACCGTTCACCTACGCCTTTGTGCACTTTGTGTGCCTCTATTCTATCCTTGAGTTGCGCTGGGTGGGAAAGGTATCGGCTTGTTTGGATCCGGTGAATGCATGTCTGCGTGCCCGCTGACATTTAACTTCCTCACAAATTCTGCTACTGCATTATTTCTGCGGAACACGCTGGATGAGGGGGAGGAGATGGGAGCTATATTGGCAGCAGTGGCGGACCTCTCCACCTATTAGGGGCTCAGTATTAGTCATAAGGACTAGATTAGATGGATGCTGCAGACACGTGGATGCTATTTATATTGTTATATTCTGCATCTGTACATTATACGTTTTTTTCAGATAGTTTCATTCTGTACTCGTTCACACTTCTAAATAATGGGACGGCCAAAATAATGTTTTGCTGGTCCGCTGTCACAACCCCGGCTCAAGGATTTGACAACCAAGGCGACACTACACGTTGGATTCACCTCCATTCTACAATGCATTTAAGGGTAAACATATCACGATGCAGCATGAGAGGTGGGAGTGTGCGTTATCAGTGGTGTGTGGAGGGTATGGTCGAATGCAAAGCAGCATTGATGGATGTTTCAAGTGTACACAAACCAACCCAATGGCTACTTAACACGAGCTCTCGTCCGCTTCCTGTTCAAATCGCAATACTTTACACAACGTCACATCGGCCCAAAACCCCAACAAACTGAACACACCGGACAACCTGTAACCCCAGCAGCTGCTGCTCATCCCCAGCCGGATGAGTGGTGTCGTGGGACTGCGGTCCCCGCTGTGTTTTCAATCAAATCCCGTTCGGGTTCCTGAGTCTGCCCCACCGGTGTCAGGAGCCCACTCTCCGCGAGAATCATTGGTATGCATGTTGGGGAATCAACAAGGACTTGAAATGTGAAGCCAGAGTTAAGGCATTACAGTTTACACTGCTGATGTATGCGGCAACTCTTGCCCATCATGTTTGCGTCAGTCACTCCTCCTCCAAATATATGATTTCAGCTTAGTAGTTCACTTCAGCAAAGTAAGCACTAACGTGTCCCCTGTCAAGCTCAGTTGGTAGGGTATGGCATTTACACAGCAAGATTTAGGGGTTTGATTGCCACAAGGGCAATGGCAACAATGTATGCACTCAGAGCCCAACGATTCTTCAGCGTCAAAACCCAATGGCATATCTATGCATTTATTTAAAGCCTGACGCATGTAAAGTCCTTATTATTCTAATACCTGCACAGATTACTTGTTCTGTGTTAAGCACCACAGGATGTAAACATGTGAGCAGATAAGAGGTTTATTTGACATGATCCTCATGACAATTTCCAATTCTTACACCCTACAAGCAGGCGCCTTGAAGTCCTGCTACTTCAACATGGCCCAGTGGGCAGGTAGGGATAAATACTGTATATTAACAGTATACAATAATCCCTACATAAGAATATTGTCAGTTTTCCCCAGAGCAATTTGCCTGTGATTTCCTGGCAGACAACGCATAACTTATTCCCTTCGATGCAGATTTGCTCCTTTGATGTCGCTGCACACATCAGAAGAATGTTAGCATGCTTAAAACGCCAATACCACCCTGAGTTCTCCATTATCTTCAAACCCAGTGCGAGTCTATATGCTACACATGTAGAAGACATTATTTTTATTCTGGATTATGATTAGTTTCCCACTGAAATTCAAAATGGTGGCGCTTTGAAATGCTTTCACATAAACCTGTTATTTCATTTCTTTGTTACCTCCTTGTTTGAAATCCATATGAATTATATGAATGATATCACCGTTTTCAATATAATTTTTATTTAATTGGTGTAGTAATTACTCAGGCGATGGGTATTTAAATCTGGACGGGTTGAATATGAAAGTAAATCAAAATTCAAAGAAATTATAAAAAGCATGAAAAAGAATGGCCTTTCCGATGCTAAAATAGAATAACCACAGTCTCCCTTTTCCCATTAGACGGCAACTGTAGCCCTTGCTATTGTGTCTGTGTAAAACCAATCAGGTACAGTCACCCGGAGGCTGAACAGTAGGGAGAAACCGCTTCATGACCTTGTCGCTTTCAGCCGAACCAGCAGCTCCAACTGGAGGAGAAGCAGGGCCCAAATAAATCCAATTGCTAAAAAACACAGCTCTGAATGTAGTGGGTCAGACGCTACCGCTGTGATGGCCTAATTTCCTTTTTTTTTTTTTAAAAAGGGGGGGATGTGTTTACATAATTTTTTTTTCTTTTTAAGTAGAATTGCATCATCAGAACCGAGGGTGGCCGAAGAAGAGGATGTGGAAACACAGAGAGGCCGGGTAGTGGGAAGAGACGCAAGACACCTAACAACGTTCAAGTGGAGATAGAAACCAAGAGCTCGGTTTTTTGTTTTGTTTTTTACATGTTTTGTATGTAAAATGAACATATGCAATAATGAACACAAGCAACAAGTTGTTGCTTGTCCTATAGGCCAACGCGCGTAAGCAAGGCAAACACAAGGAGTGAAGGGGAGTTTAGCATCGACAACAACGCTTCTAAACAGCAATCCTTCAGCTACCATCCACACACATAATGCCAGCAGAACTGTTCCTGTTCAGTGGGCGTGTGCTATAACACCAATGTGGGGGGGGAGGGCAAAGTAGTAAAGGGTTTGCGTTTAGAACTCACCAAGTTTTCGTTTCAAAACTAGGAAGTTTGTTGACGGGCCGAGCGACCACCGTTCTATCGAATGGTAACTTTGTTATACAATTCCTCTTTTTTACGCGCCAGACCAACTACACTCGTTATTTATCTCGGTAGACAGCCCATATCCTAATGTCTGTCCCTATGTGGTGAGTTGAACTTGAGGTATGTTCCTTAGCTTTCCCTGGGTGAGTGCATCTTACCTATCTAGGGCGAGGTGTGAGGTACTCACCGCAGGTCCACATTCACCGTAGTCGAACAGCTCTCTCTTGGATTCACCTGCCGCCTCAGCTGTTGCCATTTACCATAAATGAGCACCTCAACAACGCCCCCTCTGTGTGAAGTCAGTACTGACCCTAACCATGAGCACACTAAAGCTAACCCCAATCGTAAAGCTCTTCTTTTACGAGTGGTGCAAGAGAGGCGATGCAGAGAGGGCACGGACATAATGGCGGCTTACTTTAGCCAGCAGAGACGCCGCCATACGTTGGGTGGCTGATCTGAATACTGCCATCGGCTGCCTTTTGTAGAGCTCCTCCGAAGGCTTTGTCACCTGTGTGCCGGAACCCAAACACGACACATGCACGAGCACACACGCACACACACCACATGCACATAAAAACACACAGAAACAGTGCAGAAACAAAACACACACAAACACCTTTTAACATACACACAAGACTCAAACAAAGGATATGCAAACATGAACCTCTTTAGTGCATGAGAGATCTCTCAACCCCTTATTCATAAACAGATTAATAATCCAGTTCAATTATGTCATGGCTCTTATCTGTGGATAAGAATTGGCCAAGCGCGCTACATTGGCAGGGACAGTGGGAGACATATTTATAGAGAGTGAGGCAGGCAAAGTGAATGAGAGTGGGCGTGGTAGAGAGACAAAGATAGAGACAGATGGATAGAAGCCCACCCCCTTAGTGGAAGAGAGACAAGGAGAGGGAGGGAGACCGATTGGTAGATGACAGACGGACAGACTGGAGCCTACCACATATTGCCCGGGGCCGGGGGCGTCCAGAGTCTGTAGGTTGTGGAAGACGGAGTTGCGCTGCGCATGGCAGCCAAACCCCCCTTTCCTTGTGCTCTCCAAAGTGGCTCTCTTCACACTCTCCTGGGCGAGACCACGATCAAACATATTGTAGGACCCTGGGCCTGAATACAGAGGGCAAGACCTAATCAGGGATGGTTGTATGTACGTGTCCGGTGTCTTGGAAGAAGTTTCGATATTTTTGGGCAGAGTCCAAAATATTGTCCCCTCTAACAAGAGTGTGAGTGTGTGTGTGTGTGCGTGTGTGGGTATGTGTATGTGCATGTGTGTGTGTGTGTGTCTAGTAGTCCAAAAACCAGCCTTTCATCATGCACATGCTGATATTCTTTTGCAATTCTATCTATTTTGTGTGCGCGTTTTTTAATGCTAGATTGCTGAACAAATCCTGAGGCAGCCGTTTGGCTTGTAGTTCAAAAACAACAGCCCGGGAAATGGGACCTACAACCAATGAAACATAACTCTGTGGGTTGTTGGTGCGATGTCAGCCCACTATTCCCATCCAACTTTGGAAAAAGGTACCGATTCGTTCATTGCTACGTTCCACTGCTACGTTTTCTGACAATGGCGAACAACCGGCTCAAAACGCAAACAAAATATGTACGTGGTAGAGCATATTACATCATGCAAATATGGCCCAGCACTTTAAACACGCACACGCACCCACCTGGAGTGGAGTGCTTCAGACTCTGGCGCATGAAGCGGACTGCGGTGCCTCCAAAGGGGCCCCTCTTAGAGCCCAGGGGTCTCTTCAGCAGCTCCAGGGCACAGCGCGGGTCGGTGTACGTCCCGACCGGCGGACCCTCTTCTTTGGCTGACTTGAACCTCTGTTGAGCGTCAAAACGAGAAAGGGTGGTGGCAGGAAGAATAAGAGAGAAAGAGACGGGGAGATGAGAGAGGAGAAAAATAACGGGGAGACAAGAGACTTTTGAGTGTTTTTGAATGTGTCTTGTCACTCATTCAGATTCCACTACGATGACAGGGACTAAAGCTGCTGCCTCCACATAAGCCTATGCTCATGTTTCCCCCTACATATATCCAGCAGAGGCACAGCACCCCCACTGGAATACCAGTGAAACTGCACTCAGCCATTCAAATAAATGGCCCAAAATGTTATTGTTTTTTACTCAAAAGCATTTTACATAGGTTCCTCCCCTACTGCAACCCCTCAATGTTACATTGTTATTAATGATATTGGAGAAATTTTATGGAAAAATACAGTAAAATTGTGTTCTGCTATAGAAGAATAAAATTGCAGTACACAATACTGCGATACAACTGCACAACCTTGTGTTATCAAAAGCAACCTATATTCACGTAACCTAGTACAAGTAAACACTGGCTTGTAGCAGAAAAAGCTATCGATGTGAATGACGAATACATATAACAGAAAGCGATATCTAAAGGTATGAATGTAGTTTCACACTATTGATGGCTGACTGTGTGTTGAGAAAAATAGGCCGTTACCTGCGTCATGTCCTACAACATGTGCAAAGACCAAGGTGACTATGACATAGGTACCCAATTAGGATTAGTTAAACTGATATATTTGCAGGCTAGAGCCGTCAAAGACAGACCTTGGTGCAATTAAAAACGATGTCCCTCTAACGAATATATCTACTGGCAACTGATTGATTTGGGGGGGGGTATTCAGTTAATGTAATCTCAACATTGCAACCTGACCAATAGCTGCTACTTATTATACCCACTGGACTTTAAATGCGACAGAAATGTGTCTCACCAACATTTGGGCTCACATGCTATTGCTTGTTATATTATTGTACCGTTGTGAGGGACCATTTCTGCTGGAATGCAACAGAGCCCTACTTGAATCAGTGATCACACTAAAACCTCTCTGCGCCCATCAGCACTGTGAACGCGCTCATTAGCATCTTGCACATGCCTGTGCACGTGCACTTGAACTTGCACGCCTCTGCAGGTGCACTTGCACATAAACATAGTGTCCCCACAAAGGAAACACAGATTAGAGATTGGATATTTGTCACACATGTGCCAATGACATGTTAGACCAATATCTGATATCTAATACAAATGTTGTACTGAAATTTAAAGAAATTAGTGGACAAGACAAATTTACATAACATGGAGAAATCTGCATTCACAAGAGAAAGATATGCTCAACAAATGGATTGTATAAAACTGGCCACATCCAGACAGGCTGAACAAGAAAGGACGCCGATTATACGCTACAAACATCCACAACAACACAGATGAATCATCAAGCAATTGACCGAGCAGGAGGAAAGGAAAATCACGATAAACAGGGTAAGTGCAAGGCGGGGCTGTCGGGACAGAAGAAGAGCAGAGAAACGAGAGAGTGAGGGAGGGAGAGAGAAAAGGAAAAAATTAAAGATGAGGAAGAGCCAAAAGGATAGCGCCACAAGAAGTGTGGTGGCAGTTTGTATCACCGCAATGAGGTGTCCTAAAAGAGCCTCATTAAGAGTCTGGATTTATACTGTAGGACAGAGCCACCTGTCAAGGTACACTGGCCTCTCCGCTGTCCTTGTTGAAGCCTAATTTATAGTCGCCGTAGACATTTTTAAGCTCGCCATTAAAGGCTTCACTTGCAGCATTTTTTAACGGGTAAATGTCTGCCCGTAAAATGCGTGATAAAACAAGGACTGATGTTGCAGGTTCACGATGCATGGGATGCAAAATAGCAAAAGGAGGGCTTGGGCTTTTCTGTGTTGTATCCTATATGTAAGTTGGGAAGAAAGTTACTAACTTAAAGAAAGAAACAATGTATATTTTGAATAACTTAATGGAGTAAGTCATGATTAAAGTGGGGCTTTCAAATTCAGTCTAGCATTGGGTCGATTTTTGAGGTCTGATGTTTAAAATTGTTCAGATTCAGCACAGAAATAAGTGGGATCTTTTATTCAGAAATGACTCGTTATTATGAAAGTCCAACTATTTTTGGTTTTGTGGCTTTCTAATCTCTCCGTATGCGGTTGGATATTTCCTTTCCAAAAGACCTTTCAAGCGTCTATCTGTAAGGTGTGTGCCACACTGCTATCATTAAGTTAGCAAACTGCTTTTACACAGACAGCCAGACAGACAGACAGAAATTGTTTGTCTGAAATTGCTTCCCCTGTAGCAGTAAAGGGGAAAGGGGAGTGTTTTTTTTAAGGGGAAAGAAAACTACAACCAGAAAAAATTCAAAAGAGAAAATGAAGAAGAAGAAAAGGGAAGAGAGAACAGTGACACTGTGGGGGACGGACGGACAGAGGGATGGATTACAAAGGAGCAAAAGGTGATGTTGACGTGCGGAGTGGGGAGGTGAAATAATAGGCATTGGAGGAAGAAGAAGACAGGGAGGCTTTCAGCCAACCAGCGGAGGACTAGGGGTCCGGGGGGAGTCAGGGAAATGAGATGTCAAGGAGTAAAGCATGGCAAGGAGTAGGGGTGGTGGTGGGGGCTTTGATACTAGGAAGAACATTTGGTAAGAGGTGGGAGCGCCGTTGAAATGGAAGATTCCAGCTGTTCCTCATATCTTTTCATTCATACAATCCCCGCAGCTCCCCCCCGACTCCACCCACAGCCCTTTTTCCTCTCTTCTTCCTCTTCCTACTTCCAATTCCTTCTTTCGATGCAAGATACCGACATTAACCCCCTACCCCCCCCCCCCCCCCCACACACACACACACACACACACACACACACACACCCCTACCAACCCCCCACTGGGAGAGACCCAGATCTGAGAAGCTGTTGCTTGTTTCTCTACGGAGAAAATATCATTTATGAGGCTTTGGCATGCGCACGTGCACACACACGCATGCATGCCCACAGGAGGGGAGGATGACTTCACAGGGTCGAGCAAGGCAGTGTAACGCAGCATGCGGCCATGGAAAACCAGGTCATGGCCCGCGGTTGCCACACACACAACCGCACACACACACACACACACACACACACACACATTACGCCCATGAAACTTTGATGGCGCATTCTCATTATAGCCAATGGATTACGTTAGACTATTGTACTAGAAGAGTGTGTGTGTGTGTGTGTGTGTGTGTGTGTGCGTGTGTGTGTGTGTGTGTGTTTGTGTGTGTGTGTGTGTGTGCGTAAACTAAGCTATTATATTTTCCCGTGTTTCCTCAGCATTCTTATGAGTCTATATCTTACCTTGAGCTTATATGAGCTTATGCATGCATGTAAATGCATGTAAATTCTCAAAACTGTGACCCACGGTTATATAAATAATAAAGGAGATGATAGGCAATCTATATTGACACGTTTATGAATGATAAAGATGGAGAATCTACAATTCCTTCTAAACAGATGATGTTCTGGAAAAAGAAAATAATAATTGCTGCTTCTACATTTTTGCCTGCTTTTTCCAAGGGTAGTGGTGCTTCCTTCAAAAACAAAATTCACTTAAAGTTATAACCCATGGATGACTTTTTTAAGAATAATAAGTGCTGCACATTATAAAACCATTCAAAACTTTGCACATTGCCCAGGTTTAATTTAATGAATGAATACACCGATTAGTAGATTTACATGTCATCAGTAGAAATACATACAACATTTCACAATGACAACGGTCTGTCTTGATAGTAGTTGGATAACATTAGACAGAGGCTTTGAACCACTATGAACACCTCTGAATCTCTGGTCTCTTGGAAAGATTATCTCTTGGCCCTATGTTCTGCTTTGTGTCAAACATCTGAGTAGGCCTGACCCCATTGAAACAAGTCACGCAGATCACAGATCCACATCAAGCTGTTCTCCAGAGTTGATGTTCTGGCGACTAATACACCTTTCCTAGGAAGTGGATGCCATAAGCCACTGGCAGAATTATTGGCACACATACAAGGTTTACAACGACGGTGGTTGAACAGGCCATCTAATTACAGCAATGTCCCGCTATCCCACAATGCAGTCAGTGCGCGGTTGCCTGCACTCTTGACAGCTACACAGGGCACCGAGCGAGAATAAAAAAGGTACTGTCACTCACTTGACGTCCAAATTTGATTGGGCGCAAACCTAAACCTCCCAAATTTGGCGGCCTGGTGGCCTGGATTAAACATATCACTTCCTTGCGAAGCAATCAACATTTCAAATGAAACATATTTCTCAGCTTTGGCGGTTCCCTGGCACGGCAATATCTATTGTACTCTTTTGTCTTGGATATAATATTAGTCTGTTACATTACATTTCACATGCCAACACAAACACAGGCACTGACAGCCTTCAACCCTCTGTGCTGAAATTAAAACATGGATGACTTCTAGTGAGCCGTCAGTAGTTTCCCAGCAGTATACACAATCATTTCCTTGACCGCCCGTCAACAGTTGTGATGTGAGAGCTAATATGCGACAGGGACTTTTAGTTCATTTCTGAAGTACATTTCTGTAGCGCGCAATGTGTCTGCATGTAACTTTATAAATGAGGCCCCTTGATGTGTCTCCTCCTCCAGATGTTAACGTGTGTGTGTGCGTGCGTGTGTGTGTTCACGGTGTCAATTAAGACAGCTCTTCGCACTCGGGCACAGGCTTGTCGGCATGACAACACCAAATGGGAGCTCAGTCATCCATGGGACTTAGAAACACGCCGTTCCATATATTTTATATTCTCCCCGCAGAGTCTTCAAATAAACTTATCTTAACCCCCATCCGAAGCCTCCCTCCACTCGCCGCATATCAATTAGACCGCAAGGGTCCGGCTCATTACCTTGGATTTAAAAATTAATCTAACGTGTTCATTTCAAAAGCCTGCTGCCTCCTTTGAGGAGCAGTGACTCAAATAGAGGATTTGTTTTTCTCTCTCCTCATTTCAATGTTCCCTAGAGCCTCAGGCTTCTTGTTGCCTCAATGTTGAAGAACATCATGGAAGGACAGCGAGGGACAAAAAGAAAAACACAAATTGATTAAATAATAATGACTTTAACGAATAAACAACGACTCTGCTCAAATAGCTCGGTGGCCTTCCTCTGTTTATTTGGCATTAATTAATATGCTTCCACCTTATTGCCACCAACAATCTCCTTACTGCTGTGGCCTTGGGCCGGTTTATTTGTCAAGAAACAAGTGCACCTTTAACAAAAGCGCCTTGCTAAAAACCCTGACATGCATGGAAGCGGGAGCAGCCCTGAACCTGGGGGATCACAGAAGGCGTTGCAAGAACCAAGGACCTTCCTCTTGCCGTAAGGCATCAGTGCCCACCAGGCCCCCGAGCTACCCAAAAGCCACACTGAAATGTACAGAACAACACTTGACTCCCTACAACACAATACCCTTTTTTTTTACTGCATACGCTAGAGGCGCTCTGTTGCCTTCTAAGGCGAAAGAGACCTTTTCATTCATAAAATATTTTCAAAGAACTTTCGCGAGAGACCTTCCTCATCATTATCATACACTCAAGATACAATTTATTGTAATTTATTGTTTTTGATTCAATAATACCAAAAAAAGTTATGAAGCAACCCTAGGAAATGATTCTGTGCAGATATAATGAATAAATATTGCTTTCTTCATTTCAAGTGTTATAGGGAAAACAAACACAGGAAATATTTAACTGCGCCCATACAAAGGGCGACTGGGACCTGATATAAGATCCACTATTCATACCGCACGCATTGCATACATTATACGAGAATAAATGCAATCACATTTTCGATTGTTTTGCTCTTTGTGCACACAAATATTGGTTGAGCAAACAACTCCACCACACCATAAAGAAACTAATCTGGCATGTGATGCATGCAAACAGGAGCTACTCAATTAATTTCCCCCTGAAAGGAAACGCGTTAAGCCGACATTGGTCAAACTCTGAAAAATACTGAGTCCAGTGCTTGCCCACTAATCGCCCAAAGTAAAAAAAAGTGATCCCAAAGTATGGTTTATTTTTAAACCCCAGGGGGACGGTGGCAGAACAGGGCTACATGATGCATTGGTCGATGGACACAAAGAGAGGCAAGACGTGCATGCGATCCAATCAAAGGAACTATGAACTTTGACCATATTTCTAGACTCACAAACATTTCTACTTTCTCTACTTTCGAAAAGGGTAAAGGTCACACTAAGGTCACACAAGTTACAAGCCTGACTCAGCAAAATCCCATAGTGATATATACACACGCTCTATAAAACGGGCCCCAGCGTGAAGGCCTGCCGCGGCCAGACAGGGGGCACAGGTAGGTCTGTCTGCAGCGTACCTTGGTTTCAGAGAGGAAGGGAGGACAGCTGATGGATGGGTTGTCGTTGCCATCCACAGGCTTGTCAAACTGACCCCTGATATGGTACTGGCCCGGACCAGGCACGCTCTGGTGGAGGGGAGAGAACAAACACAAATGGAAGTAAACTTAACGTTTAAACAGAGGGTTATATTTAAGCGATGCTTGCAGAATTTATCTGGTGATTAGTTTCACTTTTGTTTTCGGATGGAAATTAAACAAACACATTCTAAGGAGGTAGAGCAGGTTGATTGGTAACCAGAAGGTTGCTAGTTAGATCGCCGGCTCCTCCTAGCTAGAGTGCCGAGCTGTCCCTGAGCAAGACACCTCACCCTAACTGCTCCCCGACAAGCTGGCTTTCGCCTTGCATGGTTAGGTTAGGCAGGGTGAATGTTAGGCAAAGCGCTTTGAGTGGCCACTGGTTAGAAAAGCGCTGTGTAAATGCAGTCTATTTACCATTTCCACATCTTTTACTGAACACAATATATATCTATGAAGAGTGCAGCTCAAAGAACAGAGGGTGAATGGTTTGTTCATACAGAGGGTCGTCATCGAATGGAACAGAGAAGTGTTGTACTTAAAACAACAACAACAACAACAACAACAAACAAGATGGGAACATGAGGATGGAGGACAAAAAGGGTAAAAGAGAGAAGATATCGAAATTGAAGAAAGCTGAGTGCATAATTAAAGCTCTGTTACACACACACACATACACAAACACACACACACACAGACACACACACACACACACACACACACACACACACACACAGTATTTGTGTTACATGGTTGTTTAGTGGCAGTCTAGGGCTACAACTACAATTAGCTGCTTTATTACACTCACAGTATTATCAGTTGCCAGCAGAGACATTATGAAGGACATCGTTCGTGGAGTCACAGACACAAACCACCTGCAAAACCACCAGCTCTTTGTGAGGCAAAACATGTTGCACTCCTTCACTTTTCAAATCAATCTGTTTTGCAGTATTTCTACCGAGGGAAAAAGAGTACTTTAGCGGGGAGACACACTGATCCTGGGTATCCAGGCGGCCTGACGCATTCGTAACGCAACAACCTTGGCTTTGTGGCTCGCCGACAAACAGGGAGGTGGGCGAAAGTCAATTCCGGATAACAGAGTCAAACCATCATGTCTCAAAATGACACTGTAACTCCCATAGGAAAATGGAGGGCATCCAGCTAAGATGAAAAAGATGGTAGCAGCGTTCGCAGCAGTGTACTTGATAGGATCGTGGTCCGGGACGGCCAGGTTAATTTTCCCAGCTGCTCAGTGAAGCGTGTGAATATACATGCATATTATAGTATACACAAACACGCGCGTTAGGTTAATTAGGTGCAAGAGCACTTCGCTGGCCGTCCTCCCTGCTCCTGGGCCTGTTTAAGTCAATTGAGACGTGTGAGGTCAAGTACACAACGCACACACACACGCACACACACACAGCTAGATTGAGACAATCAATTATCCACGAGTGCATGGTGGGAGTTTGGTCAAAAGTGTTTGGGGAGGGGCTCACTAAATATGCATACACGCACACACACACACAGCCACACTCAAACAATCAACCTATAGTAAATAGTGGGTGATACCTTCTATCCAGTATTGTTGCATTACAAAGGAAATGTGTCATATTTTAGTGTCTCATCTAGACACCGCTGTAAACTTCAAATAGCAATAAATGTCTTGAACGCGTTGTGCTAATTTAACTTTGCATCATTTAGATTTACCTTTCAGAGGGTGACGGGCTCATTAATCAACAGTGGAAGAGATCCCCTTTAGACACTTGTCTCTGAAACATGAATGCTCTGTGACATAGATGACGTCATTGATACTCGACAAGGGACTCTGACGCTTACACACTTCAGTTGAGCCAGTTCAAGATTTACTGACTCACTTTGGCGCGGAGGGGGAAACTCAGGGCTTGATCGCGCATCCCAGCACTGAGTCTCCTTGTTTGTCGCCAGTGGCGACGACATAATCCCGGGTGATGATTATTTGGAGGAGCTTTTCATTATGAATGTGTGTTGACTTAATAGGAGGGTTATTGTACGTAAGATGGAGGCCCCCTGCCAGCCCCACAGTAGCAGCAGTCACCCGGGGTCATTAGAGCTGGACTGGCCAATCTCTGGGAAGGCAAAGTGTTTGTCCAGGGTGTCCCCGCTGCTGGTAATGACCCATCTGCTGTGTGTGTGTGTGTGTGTGTGTGTGTGTGTGTGTGTGTGTGTGTGTGTGTGTGTGTGTGTGTGTGTGTGTGTGTGTGTGTGTGTGTGTGTGTGTGTGTGTGTGTGTGTGTGTGTCAGGTACAACACTAATGATGACAGATGAGAGTGCAGACTAAGCGGTGGCAGGGGGTCCGGCCACGGCAGGAGTGAACACACACACACACACACACACACACACACACACACACACACACACACACACACACACACACACACACACACACACTTGGAAGCAGGAGTCACAAAGTGTATTTTACTCTAATAGAAAGATTCTGTCCATCTATCAAGTGTCTTTGTATAGACACATCTAGTTCTATAGATCTTGCAAGCCATTGCAGTAACGAATGACGCTGTGGAAAAGAGGTGGGAAAGAGGAGCAAAGAGAGAAGATGAGCGAAGACGAGTAAAGAAAACTGAACAGAGAGGATGAGGACCTTGACAGGCAGGGCAGGTTCACCTAACCCCCCCCAACCCCACCCCCTCCAGCTCCCCATAAAACGTAGCCAGGCGTTTCTCAAACTCTGCCTCACCCGCCCAAAGCCAGCGAGCGGAGAGGAAAGGAGGAGGGCTCAGGTAGCATTATCCTGGCTGCATGCTCAAGTTCATACACAGGTGAGTTACTCCCCACCACTCCTCCAGCTACGGTGTATCAATGTCTGAGTGACCGTGCGTGTGACCATGCGTGCGTTCGGGCGCGGTTGTGCGAGCGCGCTACCTCTGCTAAAAGCTTATGATCTACTGCCCTCTAGGGGTGGTGAGGTGAACTAAAGATTTACATCTTGAGCGCTGACATGACAAAGCGGAGCAGTATTTATATTAAGAATTCATATACTACTTACAATAAGTAAAAGCCCAGCACAATTTATTGTTCTGCTCTGACAATGATGTGTGTTGGAAGGCATGTGAATGAACCATAATAATAATAATAATAATAATAATAATAATAATAATAATAATAATAATAATAATCCTCCTACAAGATCATGAGATGGTTTGTCGGTCTAACTATGTCCTGCATACTATGTCCAACTTTATACTATTGAGTAGTTTAGAAGACATTCATCAAAGCGACTTGCATTGAATTGTAGATGTGCTTAATGAGCAGGGAGGATATGGTTAGACATCTTGTGCAGGGACAGTTCACAGGTAATTCAAACCAAGATAATTGTGGCACCTCACACTCAATAGGAATAAGGAATTAGCTTTGGCCTTGGAAATCAGAATGCAGGCACCATTTTTCACCATTGGGTTTTCTGATGACTATATATGATGAACATGTCCACTATGACAAATAGCAAACACGCATAGATACTAGGGGTGTTACGATTCACCGATACGAATCGGTATCCGGTTGGATTAACAGAGATTGCGACTACATCGATATGTAGGCCCCCGAATCGATTTAAAATGACCAATAATCTGTCGATGCACCGATTTAAACGTTGCGAATCGGTTGAGTGAAGCTTCAGCCTGATATCAAGACAGTCAACACGTTTCATTCCGTTTCCATACGGATCCGGAAAATGAAACTTAAGGTAGCGGGCAGATCCGCGCGGGTGTTCGTGTATATCTCCGCGCGCGCCCTGCGTTTCCGCATTATTTTAATTAATAAAAAATGATTGTGCTAACGTTAAACAAATATTAACTGTATCTATTAGATTGATTCATATCTCATCAAATCGCACCCGATCGTTAGAACATTGAATCGAATCGCATCGAATCGCTCCATATTAAAATGTATCGTCCCTTAATCGTATCGTAGCACCTGTATCTAGATACGTATCGCCGTATAAAGGAGAGATGCACACCCCTAATAGACACACTTTCTATACATTTTCTGAACTGATCTTGCCACCCCGCCAAATATAGGTACTAGGTACAGACAAACACACACACACACACTTCCACTTCCACAACTCATGGTTATACAGAGACGCACATGAATTATGTGTGTGAGGGACCTAAGACAATACACGGTGACACAGAGGGATAAAACAAGACACTCAGGCCCATACATTGATGCAGACAAACAGAAGGAGCCTTGGCAGTACCTTCTTCTCCTCTTGCATCACCACCAGCTCATGGTAGCGAGGAAGGCTGGGGTCCAGCCTGCTCCTCTGCTCATTACGCAGGTTCACATTCTCATAGGTGGACCGCTGGACTCTGGGAGGGAGGAGGGAGGGGAGGAGGGAAGGGAGGAGGGGAGGAAGGGAGGGAGGGAGGGAGGGAGGGAGGAGGGAAGGGAGGGAGGGAGGGAGGGAGGGAGGGAGGGAGGAGGGGAGGAAGGGAGGGAGGGAGGGAGGGAGTGATGGAGGGAAGGAAGAAAGGAAGAGAGGAAGGAGGGGAGGAAGGAAGGAAGGAAGGAAGGAAGGAAGGAAGGAAGGAAGGAAGGAAGGAAGGAAGGAAGGGAGGGAGGGAGGGAGGGAGGGAAGAAAGGAAGAGAGGAAGGAGGGGAGGAAGGAAGGAAGGAAGGAAGGAAGGAAGGAAGGAAGGAAGGAAGGAAGGAAGGAAGGAAGGAAGGAGGAAAGGAAGTGAGGGAGGAAGGAAGGGGTAAAGGGAGGGAGGGAGGGAGGGAGGTAAGGAGTAAAGGAGGGGAGGAAGGGAGGAAGGTAAAAAGGAAATAAGGATAGCATGAAAATAAACAGTTCAGGACAGCCACTATGAGATTAAATGGATGCTTGGCACTGCTGCCTTTTATAAAATAATTACCATGAGTGCATTCGACCCGAAATGCATACTCTCTTTTGAGTGTCTTCAATACTGTTATTTCTGCGTTTTTGTTGTTTGTGGGTATGTGTCTGCAGTGGCCCTCCCACGCTATTGGATTAGTTGTTGTTGATGCCTTTGTGAATAACGCTGCTCAATATTCTCAAAGTGCTTAGTAAGGCGCAGGCACGGCCTGGGCGAGGTGAGTGATGTCAAACATAATACCTTGGCTGGAGAAAGAGCGGAGTAATATTTCATGCTGTCTGGACAGATCGTCTATTCCGCAAAGTCTTCAATAAGACTATTTACTCTCCAATATTAGCTGCTTTGGGGCTTGTGTTACCGTAAGCATTATTGTTCCTTTACCACGGCTGCCAATATTCTAAAAATACCAAAAACGACAAATATTACTATAATTATATGGGGCGTTTCATTTGTTGATCCGTCCATTTTCTTTTTAATTGTGCTGTCCCAATATAAGTAACCGCAGGTTGAGATGACCGGGGAATACATATTGGGCAAATATTTAAAAATAATGATCTGTTCAAATGTGTGAGTGCACCAAAATAAACACCTTATTTACAGCTGAACACTGCAGTACGTTCCGAATGTGATTGGCTGTTGAAAGTGGTGTGGTACTCACTGATCTAGTTGGTACTTTCCCGGACCTGGGCCCTCGGAAATCTTCACCTCCGCTCTCTTCCCGGTCATGTTCCCAAAATGGACGCCTTTATATTTGTGGACAGAACTCTCTTGCTCTGACTAGGATGTGAGAAAGAGAAAGAGAAAGAGAAAGAGAAAGAGAAAGAGAAAAACAAAGAGAAAGAGAGAGAGAGAGAGAGAGAGAGAGAGAGAGAGAGAGAGAGAGAGAGAGAGAGAGAGAGTAAACGGCAAGACACCAGGGCTGAATGAAACAAGAAGTTCAGGCAAAATGTCAGAGTATGTCAGGGTCTGGCCGAGACCCTGCGTCTTCCCTTATCTCCCCCAGCTAAACATCAAGGCTTCGCTCCGGACCTATCAGGTCCACTCGCGCACCTCTCCACCACAGTTGAATGACCTAGAAAAGCCATCAGAGTATAGGAGGAGGCAATTAGTGTCTCTACTGTGTTTTCAAGATACTAGCTCGTGGATGGCAGGGGAAAGATAGGAGAATGGTCATGGCCGAGACCCATTGAACGATCCTCCAAATGCAGAGGGTTTGTAGTCTTTTCAGCTGGGCTCTGCATGTTTTAAAGATAAGATGGGGAGCAGAAGGATGTTCCCTTGGACTGGAGAATATCGACACACCAGAGAAATATAATATCAAGGCGAACAAAGGAAAAATATCTGCAGTTACTTTTCAGTCCCCTTTATGGATAACGCATTATGGATTTTCTATGTAACTTTGAAAATAACAAAGAGGAGTAAAGCCGTTATGTGTATTCTCCACAAGATACCGAAACTTGTTTGTAGACCATGAAGGTCATTTATTTTATGCTGGAAGCATAACACGTTTCTAAATAAATGAATTATGGCAATTAACGTATCTTCCACATGGCAGCCCAAGTTTTCTCTCCAAAAAAACTTCTGTGACTTTGAAGCGCTCTGAGAACTTTGGAGCACTCTTTCTTTTTTCTCCTTATCCCGACTTAGAAGTCATTGTTGAAAATATCTGAGCTTATGCCCTCTGGGATGTTTTGATCAGTTTTTGATAAGAACAAAGAGGGAACGGGGTTGTTGATGTGCCAAAAGAACTGGAAGCAGTTTGGCATCAGCATTCGGAGTCTCCGACAAACACAAATTGAACAAGCTTAAGCCATAACATAGATGACATTGAGTTCAGCACTCACACAACTGTCTAGTGATGTCATCAGGGAGGGCTTTAAAAACAAACCAACAAAAACGGTGCTTGGGGTTCAAACAGTGTCTTTCCACTTTGATTAAATGGCACAAAGGCACTTTCAAAATTCCTCTGAAGATGTTCAAGTACATTTGAGTCTGCAGATGTGGCGGTATGCCATGGCCTCACAGCCCCAAAAAGACCACTTAGATGTTTTTATCTAACCTGCGGGGGTCATGATTAGGTAAATCAATATGTCTTCTGATGTATTTATTCTACCATTCTCACCGGCACTCATTTAAATAGTTTCTGAAGGCTGTCAGCTGTGCTGTCACTGCCAACCCACAGACTGCCGACTAGCGGTTCCATTGTGTCAGTCAATACACAGAAAAATATTTATGTGGATAGTTTACTCAGCAAAATCTGTTTATACGATTCATAACAACAATTAGGCTTTTAGTAGACCCTTTTATCCCCAATGATTGACAGGAGAGGCAGAAAACAATTAAACATTGATGATGTGCACGATATAATGTACTGGCACACAAAAGGTGGATTCAAACCAAGCAGAAAAGTAATGGAATAGAAAAACTCGCAGGACAGTATTGATGCAGGCGTTGTGAGCTCCGAAGTCACAGCCCCCACTTCCTCCCGGCCCGCCTGTTGACTCAACCTCGGCCCACCACTCTAGTACACCTCTACTTCTCCCCCTGGTCATTAAGCGGTGAATAATGGCCTCATCGCGGGCATTTTTATGTGAATATTCTTATATGAATTAAAGAAAAATTCCTAATGGCCCTCTTTGTTGCCGTGTATAATGGGTGAGCGTCGTTGTGCTGTGACTTTTTTTAAGTGGCCCCGCATTCATTAGCTATGGAAATAAGTTGGGAGGGTTCAAAAGATGTGCATTAGATCTGCCTGCTGCTAATGGACCATGTCTCATGGGCAGAGTAGGTGCTCTCAGACACACACGCACAGTAATGAATCCTCTGGTAAATTCTCTGACACACTAAATAACTGTGTGTGCGTGTGTTTGTGTGAGTGTGAGTGTGTGTGTGTGTGACTGTGTGATTAGTGCATTTGTGTCTGGGAAGGTGATATGTGCTGCAGTACCAGCAGTGGGTTGTAGAAGGCCGGGCCCAGGGTGACGTCTCTGGCCGGGGGTGGCTGCTTACAGAGCGTGCCCATCGAGTCGTGCTGGTAGCCATAGGCCTGGCCCGGGGATGGGATAGACGGGATGCCTGCCAGGGAGCCCAGTCGCACGTGGTTAGGGACCTCCTGCAGACCCTGGAAAGACCGAGAGAGGGGAAGAGAACGAGAGAGAAAAGGAGCGAGAGACCGGGAGATGAGACAGAAAGTAAGAGAAAGGGATCAAAACAAATACGTCCATTACAATATCGGCTTCTTGTGTTAGTCCTGACATGATATCACTAAGATATATTTTACAGTCTCTAAATCCTTTCATTATGTGAAAACATTTTCCAATAGAAAAGCCTTTTTACAAGTGTCGCTTAGGTCTCAATTGTAGCTGAGCCAGAGTTCTACATGTTAATTTGATATAAGAGGTCATCAGTCCCTTTGCCACTGCCCTGTGTGACTCATTCTAGTCAGCCAGCGAAAAGGAGCTGAAAACCGCCAACAGAACTTTTGCCAAACCACTTAATATAGACCCCTTCCTTCACTGCCCTGCACTCTGCCTTGTTAGGGGTCCGAGCAGCGAAGCTGCTTGGTCCCCTTTTGTTTCTGTAACGTTTTTTTCCCCCCTCAAATTCTGTAAAAGTCATACTGCAGCCAATACCATAAGTCGAAAACTCTTGAAATTTTCAAGTATGGTTACCAATAACCCCCTCTACCCATAAACCCAGATTTAAAAAAAATCATGAATTAGGCATATTTCTCGTCACCATATTGACCTGGACTCAAAATTATTTCATAATATTAATCTCTAGAATCAGATGCATCTATAAAAGCCTGTTTGTTTACTTTTCCCACAATTTCATATTAAAACCAAACATGATAAAAAGATTCTCAGGCTACAAAGATAATCAAAAATTCACCAAAATCACCACATAAAATTTTTAGACCAAGCCTCACAAAAATCATCTAACAGAATTTGTTTTATTTACTTCCATTAAAAAAATATTGGCCAATAAAGTTGGAGCCGTTAGCCCATTTTTCTTATATGACCATTTTGTTATTGTATAAAAAACATCGGACTATTATTAGGTGGATACCAATACCCCCCACTACTAATAAACCCAAATTGTGGTACTGCACCCAAAGGTGGCGCTATTTAAAAAAAAATATGAACTTGCCTTATTTCTCCTTACTAGATTGACCTGGACTCAAAATTCTTTCATCATATTAATCTCTAAAATCAGATGCATCCTTTTCACCCTGGTCTTCTGCTCTAAAAATGTTTATTTTTCTCACAATTTCATAGAAAAGCCAAACGTCCACAGTCTCAACCCATTTTGCCTATATTACCATTTTGTTATTGTATAACTACCATACGGCTATCATTAGGTGGATACCATTAACAGTGCAAATTTTCAGATCTGTACTATTTTAAGAAAGCCCTTAATTCTCTTGTGAAATGTGTGCTTATCAATCGACATTTTTCACTATGTGAACTAGGCTTCATCCAGTCCAGGAACGTCAGTGGCTCAACAGGATAATGACTTGTACTGGTGAGCCTTAGGTTGAGAGTTTGAATCCTGATAAGAGCATTATGAACAAGCTGAACATGACATTTTGTCATTGCCACTCATTTAAGAAACACACCATTGAACAGCACCTGAAATTCATCAGGTAATCAACATTCCGGCTTATTAGTTTCCAAGAATCTGACTGCCAAGACACAGTATGGCATTAGGGGAACTTCTTCGTTAACCATTTTTCCTTTATAATTAACTCATATTTATATTTCTTCCATTAGTGTTCTTCAATACAAAGGTTTAATTTCCCCAGAATTCCAAGATTTTTCAGGTATATGCTTTTAAGAAAGCCCTTAATTCACTTGAGAAATGTGTGCTTGGAGGTTTCTGGATGTTGTATGATTATCAATAGACATGTTGAACATGTGAATGAGGCTGCAGTTCAGGTTTATCAGTGGCTCAATGCGATAATGCCTTGAACAGGCGATCCTTAGGTTGAGAGTTCGAATCCCGATTATAGCAAGCTGAACATGACATTCGGCCATTGCTTTGCAGCTTACCTGAAAGCCGAGGCACAGGATTGCATTAAGTGGAACATCTTCATCAACATCTTTCCTTCATAATTTTTTGTCATATTAATACATCTTGCATTAGTGTGTTCTTGACTTAATTTTGCTCGGACCCCGTTAATCACCGCTTGCGGTTGTATTTTTACTTGCATTAGCATTAGCTTCAGTCAAGTCCCCTCTAGTATTTTGTTTTTGGGAACTCCCCAAACTTTTCAAAAGGAACAGAAGAGGGATCCCTCCTTCCTGTGATGGTTAGCAATCAGCTTCTATTAGCGTTACTTAATATTGCATACCAAACTATTAAGGCCCCTCCTAGCCAGCCTGTCTTTGGCTGACTTGGTTCTTAGCAGGTTCCCCGAGGCTGGCAGTACATTGTAGGCCCCGGGGCCCGGGCCCTCCGAAAGCTGCTCCTGAAAGCGCCTGGTGCGGTTCTGAAGAGTCTGACCACCTTGGATCTTGGACTGCAGGGAAAGGAAAGACGCCAGATGAGAGGGATGCTCACGAGACAGTGTTTTTTATTTTACATTGGTCACTATTTTCTTAAAAATGTTAATGAAATGTCCTGAATGTCTTCTAAAATGTGTTTCCTGCCTTATGTAAAGCCCTCTTGGCTTGCCTTGCATTGTTTAGTGTCATGCAAATATTGAATGCACTCATGGTATTGAATAGAAGGAGCATCCAACTTATTGTTTATTAATATTTTTTTAAAGGGCAGGTTTTTTCAATACCATTTACCACATCATAAATATTGGAATATGGTATTGAATAATATTTTAAAACTTATTTTACGTCCGTCTGTATTGCTCTGTAATATGTGAAATTTGCTGATATTTAGAAACTGACGACATGTTAAGGAATGTTCTTAAGGAGCATTACTCAACTGTGAACCGTGAAACTGTTTCAAACTACTAATACAATGGAATTATCCATTTTCATGACGCTAGAGACGTACAAGTGTGAAGTGATGGCCTACCTTAAACTGTGAGCAGTCATACTGTCCAGGTCCAGGAAAGAACATGCACTCACTGGACATGCTGAACGCGGAACCTCTGTCGGCCAGGGAGAGGAATGGGGCAAAGCAATCTGGGGACAATTGTAATAGTCATGTGGATTCTTACAACATTATATAACAACTTTAAATACATTTGTATCCAACGAAACAGCAAATAATACCTGATTTAGCATGCTTGTTTGGGATAACGTCGTATGACCCTGGTCCGACTTCGGCAGGTGTACTGCCCACGGTGGAGAACGTTACTCTTTGAGCACGTCCATACATGTTGATTACTAGGCTTCGAGCTAATTGATTAATGGATTAATGCATCGCTAAAACGACTGTCTTCTTTTTTTTCTGATCTCTATCGTATACATTCGTCCACTGTCTCTCTCTCACACTGGGCGCTATGTTACTTTGTGAGCGTCGTTGCTTGGACACGCTGCATAATGTGCGTACTAACGCGCGGCGTGTATATAACATTGTACCACTGCACACGTGGAAATAAAACAATGAACCCATGACCAATTATTTAATAATTGTATGTTTCTGGTTTGTTGATGATTGTCTAGAAAGACTAAATGATGAATAACATTTGGGGATCCCCAATGTCCCAAACAGGTTTAGAAGTTATGAGTTGTTTAAATGGCTCAATACCGCCACCTGGCGAAAGAGAATAGTCCCTCTATGATAAATAGACATAGCATTACGACTACATTTTAATGTAATGATTTATTTTAAAATCATGCTTGAAAACTAAACAAATAATGTGCATTTTTTGAATATATGAAACGACTTATTTTACAGTAATGCATACGAACTTACTTAATAATTTAGTAAACGTGATGATTTAAAGTGATTACAGTGATATAATGGGAGCGGGGGGGGGGGGGGGGGGGGGGTAAGTTCCAAGGCTAATAAAGACCCATGTTGTTTGAAAGATTATCTTTTGTGACCTAATTTAAAACGAGGGTGTTGATATATGAAGCTGAAGAATAAAAATCATGAGGTTGAAGTTGAAAATAAATTCTGAAGCGACGCCATGCCAATAGGGGGACTTGCGGAGCAACCGTATCCCTCGAAGAAGACCCTGTCGCTAGCATCACATCTAGTTTCCTGCTGTCATCTTCTTCCTCGGTGTCATTGTGCCACCTGCTTTCCATTCATTTATTTCGAATCAATTACACGAAATCCTTACTCCATTAGTCGTTGACTACTCTGTAATATGAAGGGGTTAAAGATCGTGACCGTGCTGTCGTGTGTGTTGGTGTCTTTGTTCTGTGTGGCGGAGGCTGCAAGGAACAGGAAAGATTCCAGCAACCAGAACAGCTTCCGCCGGGCTGCGAACGGTATCTACCAGACCCTCAGCAATGTATTCGGCGAAGAAAATATTCGAGGATTGTACAAGGTTAGTGAAATGTGCATTAAACAATAATCAAAACCATATGACCGATTATAAGTAAGCAGTGAGGGTGGTTTTCAGTTACTGAATGGGAGTAGGTCAGTGGACACTCATCTACGGTTGCCATTTTGAGGTTAAGCTTGACATCCCGCTCAACCAACGATAAAACAACTTTTAACTATTTGAATTAAAAATAAAACGTACATATTTTATTGGTTTTATTACCTAAAACACAGAAACTCGGCTTTATGACGTAGTTTACACACGGCGCAAGCCCATTGGCCATGACGGCAGCAGTTATATTTTGTTGTCCAAAACATCCCATAATGGCGAAATTGTGACATGTTTGTTCACTAACCGTCCCCAATAGCTCTACCTCATTTTTGCCACATCACTAATTGAAAAAACTGTCTCCCACAACCTAGTACTGAAAATTGCATTTACTTAATTACATGCATATTTCTTTCAGTTTTTCTCCAAGACAACCGAACGTTTTGTCCATGGAGTTGACGGCTTTGTCGACTCTATCTGGAAGATTTGGACAGATCTGCTGGATGTCATGGGCATCGATTGTACGTTTATGTTAAACTTCTTATGCATAATTATTCATTTAGTAAATTATTGTTCTTTTTTAAAGGATCTCTAATATACCACAAGGTGTGATGTTGATTAGCCATTACATTCCTTATCAACCTACCTTCTCAGTGTACCATCTGCCATAGGGTAGATGAACGATTGGTTAGGGCTATATAAAAAAAAAAGGAATCCTAAATATAGAATTCCTGCTGTGAGAATGTTTTTAACAGACCGTGTAGTGTGTTTTAGTGTTTGATATAGATTTAAAAGTGCCCTTCACAGTGAACAGTGTCTCTTTCTTAAATGTCTATTTGAAAGGCCGCTCCATGACTAACCTTTACTTGCCTTGCCTTTCCCAGCCTCCAACATGAGCCAGTACTTCAGCCCCACCTCGCTGACCAACTTCCCGGCCCGCGCCCTG
This sequence comes from Pollachius pollachius, assembly GCF_949987615.1. Classification (NCBI taxonomy): domain Eukaryota; kingdom Metazoa; phylum Chordata; class Actinopteri; order Gadiformes; family Gadidae; genus Pollachius; species Pollachius pollachius. The sequence goes on along the minus strand of NC_136934.1, from coordinate 9,577,597 downwards.
CTGCTTCTGGCCGCCGTGCTGCTGGCCTACTGGTGCCTGTCCCTCTTCCTGAGCGGCCTCTACTACCTGCTCCACTCGGTGTTCGGCCGCTTCTTCTGGGCGGTGCGTGTGTTCCTCTTTGCCATGGCCTGCCTCTACATCCTGCAGAAGTTCGAGGGGGACCCGGAGCGCGCCGTGCTGCCGCTGTTGATCATCATGGCGGTGTACTTCATGACGGGGCCCGTGGGCGCCTTCTGGCGCCGCGGCGGCGGGGCCGGCTCCCTGGAGGAGAAGATCGACCAGCTGGACACCCAGGTCAGGCTGCTCAACATCAGGCTGTGTCGCGTCATGGACAGCATGGACCGATCAGCGGAGAAGTAGAGGGCGGGCGCGGGGGTTCTGGGGGTGATAGGTTAGGAGTTCCCATGGGCACATTTGACGGCAATAACTTGGTGTTGACACTTCTGTTCTCGAGTTTCGGTGTAATCTCCATTTAAAACGATGGCGAACTATAGTTTAGGCAAATGTCACAAAATAATAGGTATAGCTTTTAGTTTATTTACACCTGTCACTCTATTTACATCGAGTATTTTGACTGCAATGTTTCTAAGGTTAGGTCCATCTGCAGTACAAGGTATTAATAACAGTTTTGCTTCAGAAAAAACTCTCAATCTGGTATGCATCATGACACTTGGAATAGATCCAGGTTTGTAATAACGACAACATATTATATGAAGTTGGTTTCTTTTTAAATTATTGTGAATATCCCCTAGGTCCTGAATGTTTTTATCAACTTTGACTTTCCCTTTTGGAAAGTGTGTGTGTGTGGTTACCCAACCATCTTTCTTACCATTCCCATCGAGCTCTCATGTCGGACAATTCCATTTTATTTACCCTCTCAGTTCCGTTGTAACTGTTAATGCCACAGAATATTGTGACATTAGTTTCCATAACAGCAGGTATCAGGAACCCCTTTTTCTTACTGCATTTACTGGTATTTTGTACAAGTTATCACGCAGGTTACACATGTAATTGGGTGCATTGTTGGGATATGGGTGTTGTCACTGTTTGAACTTGGGACATGCACTGGATAAGACAAACGAATGGAAATGACACAAGGCAACGCTATCTCAGGGACATAAGCATAATATTAAATACTAAAATACAATTGGATACAAATGTCATCTGGATTTAATATCCTTAATATACAGCGGTTGAGGGGGAAACGATGTGTCGAGTAGGAAGAATGGGAGAGCTGACTAGGCTTCACATGTACTAAGGGATAGTGCTCATGGTGTTACCATTGCATACCGACGCATTTTTCAACATACTCTGTGTCCTGAAAAACTAGCATGGCCTTTTTATTGCTGTCCAAATGTCTTTCTACTACCTTTTGAGTTGACCTAATAGTTAAAGCTGATGGGTTATAAATAACTACCAGATGGATTGATATTATTGAGTCAGTGATATCCATTGGAATTTCATACTGTAATCAGGTGGTCAGATATTGTACGTGGAATTTAGTTGTCATTTTTTTTCCAGAAACATTGTGATCGTGAACACATCTCATTCTCATTATATCATTCCTTGACTTGAATGTTAGTTAAATGGATTAGCTTTAAAATTGTGAAACAAAACAGCCTATTCTTTTTCTAATATTTTTTCCGTAAAACTGTTTAAATAACCTGCGTGACATTTTTGTGGAAAACGACTACCAAAACCTTTTTCGTTTTGGTTCATCACATCTGCCTTTTATTTAATTTTGTATTGTTTTGGCCTTCATTCTTCACAGTACTGTATTTTTTACGGAATATTTTTTTTTGTTGTTCCAATTGAGACGCACACGATAATGTGTAGTTGCCGTGTTTTGATTCTTCTTGCATACCACCTCTCGTGTTCTTTGTAATGATCTCTATTAACCCTGACTTCCCATTGCACTATTTTAAATAACTATCTTTTACAATATCTATTTCCTTAACTTGTGTTGATGGTGTTGTCGGCAAAGATTGAAATACTTGCCTGACCCTAGCGCTGTGTTATTCAGATATGTAATATATATTCTTGTCAATTTTTATTGTAGAACATGTTTAATATTCAGATTTATTTTCCAGCATGAGATGCTGAAGCCAGAGAATGTCTGTGATATGAAAGTCAAATCGGTTTAATGAATGCAGTATGCTATTAGTCTCTAATATGTCCAGACCAATGTGGTCTGGACACCAAGACCATATTGGTGTCCAGACCAAATTTGGTGTCCAGACCAATATGGCCCAGTATATCAGCGCTTCAGCTTATTGGAACACCTTCTCTTAAGAACATCAAACCATGGTAGCCACGCAGAGTGGCTCAAGTGGGGATAATGAAACGGGGCCTAGAATTAAATAACAAAGGAATTGGATATTCCAAAAAAGGGTGCTTCCAATCAAAAGTACATTTTTAATTATGTGTGGCAGAGACTGCAACATAATAAGCTGGGTGTAAAAACTCAAGAATCCTGTTAATCCGCAAAAAAATCGTGTAAGCCGTTTTGTTTTTCTGAACTAAGTCTTCATTTCAATGAAGCGGTTTATTTTCTGGCCGTTGTTTGGGTTTTCATGTTCTCTCATGTTGTTAGCTTTTTGAGTGTATGCATGGTTAAGTTATTTGCTGAGTGTCGTGTTCATTCCTCCAAAATTCAGAATTTCCTCTATAAATTATTGACAGGAGCACCTTACGGGTCTCCCTGCTGTCTACTTTATGAGTTTGTGTCTGAATCTGTAATTGAGTAACATTTTGGGAAAAAAGTTGTCTTACAGTGCAAATGAGGTCCCGATGTGAATGAATTAAACTTTATCACCACTAAGTTCCTTGTTTTTATTTTGTTCAAGTTAAACGCATTGTTTAGGGCAAAGCCCATATTCAAATCATGTAAGGAAATGAGAATCAGATAAAACACCAGTACATTGAGGAAATAAGTTTTAAAAATCATAAAAACGTTTATTTTTTTGTATCAAATGCTGATTTACACAAGACATTTCCTGAGCAAGATATTATAGAAAAATAGTCTTATTTTACAAGTAGACTCTATACATAAATACAACTAACTAGGATTACATCCTGCTTGTTAATATAGTTCTCTTGATTATCATTGCACATTGCCTAGTTTAAAACATTACGACCCTAACCCTAAAAAGTTAAGTACACACAGTGCTAATTGATGCCCTCTGACACAGTCAAAAATTGTGTCCACACGCATCCACAAATACATCACTCATAGGAGTTACAATGTACCCCTAATGCACATTAGGAGTACATTGTAACTTAGAACATTTGTGAAGAAGTTGAGATTGTTCTACCAACAGCACATAGAAGCACATTCAGATGGCTAGTAGTGCTTGCACAGTTCTCGGCACACAGAATCCAAGTTCAGAGAGTTGCATACTTTACTACGACTAATAAGTAGAGTGCTTTCTGTTAGTCTACACAATGTGTACGATAACTATGCCAGTCATTAGACTAGGAGAGGATGCCAGTTATCATCGGCCAGCATCTGGTCTGCTCCAGTGCCTCCTACTACAAAAATGCAATTTCAGATTTTTCCTTCACGTGAGCTATCAGTTATTGGTCCCTGGAGCAAGAATAAAAAGAGGAAACCAACACAGACAGTGTTGATGTTTTTCTACAACTTATTCGACCAAGCAATATACAAAACATGTAACAAACGGATATCCTTCCCTCTCTAATCAGTTAACCACTAAACCTGTGTAGCAAATGGATATTGCTCCATCGAGGTCCCTCCTCTCTGAAGGTTAATGATTTGAATACATTAACCTTCAAATTACTGACATATATTTTTCTTCTTCATTAAACATTAACATTAACAAGAAGAATATTTCTGAGATTCACCACAAACCCATATTCTAACCTTTGTAAATCTATGGAAAATATGTGCTGATGAAACTACTGATTTCACATCTGTGATGAAATGGCAGTTGGGGCTACAGGCTTTTCATTTCCTAGCGTGTTAGCTTATATTCGATTTTGTGATAACATAACTAAGTCCAAGTCATCAAACATGACATTACGACCATAAATAATATTGATTGGCGACTCCCTTGTACTTGTCACTCAAATCCTGAAGTTGCAAATTACAACTTCCCCTATAGTTCACATTAAGAAACCGAATTGGCCAAACCAAATCTTAAAATTGGCAGCAAGAGAATAACGGCTTTGAATAAACAATGGAGCAAAACAAAATGGACGTCATGTTCAAAGCATTAGATTTCCTACTCACCAACCTGCCAAATTGTCACAACTCCATCAGTAATTTAAACTTCTTTCATGAAAAATCCTTCAAAGACAAATAAAAAAAACAATCAACATTAAAAATCATTCTACCAGGTGGTGCGAGTTTGTACTAAAAGCGAGCGACTACTTTTATGTCCAATGCCGAACCAACAGGGCCAGAACCCTGACCCGAAACCTCGTCCACCTGAATCAAGTGGATTCCAGCGTTGAAGCTGGCACACAGTAGGCTGCTGGGGTCGCTGGGAGCCAGAGACACCAGGGGACCGGCGCCGTCCAGTGTCAATGTTCCCATGCAGGCTGGAGGGGGAACAGGAACAGAGAGATATGGAAAATGTTAAAGCCAGCCCTTTATGGGCCCAGGACCACTTTTAGATCTCCCAATTCATGCAACCCCAACTTTTTATATTTTGTGCTAATGATCTACTTTTATACACTAATAGGCCTTTCACACAAGCACTGTAAGCCAGACATTGTCCAGATATAATTCTCGCAATCTTCAATGTGTTCTTAACCAAACACTGATTCTCCAGAGTTTATCTGGAGGTCTTGTAAAAGTATCAATCATAAGGCAAGCCTGTTTGCACATACAGTACTATTTTAAAATATCTTAATAAAAAGAACATAGCATGTTAATCACCACTCTCACACGACCACATATGCATTGTCAGGCGACCCAAAGCTTTGGGTCCAAATCCCCATGTCTGGAAACACTTGGCTTCACGCTTCTATGGGTGGCTATTTACCGGCAGTGTTCTGATCCCAGATTTTGAGGGAGCCGTCATGGGAGGAGGTGGCCACCCGGGATATGCCAGAGGGACCAGTAGGCAGAAACACACAGCAGGCGGTGGTCTGGATGTGCCCCCTGTATTCCACCACCTTACAACCAGGCTGACGTAGATCCCACAGCTAGAATGACGGCACACACGTTCATAACAATGGATCAATATTATTCATCCTGCATGACAGACAGAATCACTGTGGAGATTTCACAGAACACTTTTATATGAATTTATATGTAAATGTGTTTTTTTCTTGCCGTATCCGTCATGTATTCCTCATAGGTGCTTTCAATGTGCTAGATTCGTTGCTAGAATGTGTGCTCTTACCGTAGCCTCGCACCCTTGGCCCCCGAAGCCATTGCTGCTGGACACCAGGTAGTTTCCGTTGGGACAAACGTCACAGTGGGTCTGGATGTATTGTTTGGCTGGAAATGTGTTGGTCACCTGCCAGGAACGGCTGTCCCAAACCCTGCATTCATCGATACATGCGCACATTTACAACTCAACCCATTCACTGATAATATTGATGTGTACAGGCCTACAAAAAAACAAAGATCCACTATAACTCCTCTAACTCATCATCCTGTAGGCCCTCAAATCATAATATATGTGCATACCTATGCAATCATCCATATACACCTTGATATCAGTCATGTGACACATCTTTCTTTTCCCACTGGCCCTTTGAGTGCCTAGGATTTAAGTGTAATGTTTCTCATTTGGGCTTGTAATGTCCTCCGAGGCTGTATATAGGGATGAGTTACTTGAAAATCATACCGATAAAGTGAAGTAGTAATTGACTCTTACGGTACCTGATAGTTTTGTCCTCTGAACTCTGGACTAATGACGAGCTTCCTGGTACCCAACACACATGAGTCACCTGTTAACAAACAACAGAAAGATACAGTGTCACAACAACAAGTAACAGAAATGGTAGAATTATACTGCCAAGCATTTAAGCATTTAAGATTATAATGATACAATATATTACTAGTACTCAACACCAATAGGATTTGCTTTTATATTGTTTTAAGCATGTTTCTATTTCAAAACAAATTAATTTCTCACCAGATTTCTGGAGATGTTGAGCCTTTGTTCACATTGGCCAGATTCAATGTCCCACAGACACATCCAGTTGTCACGGGAACCACTGCACAGCTTCCTCCCTTCTGCACGGAGATACACACCACACAGGTAAGGGTCAGTAAGCTGTTCATTACAGATTTGGACCCTAGTTATCTCTGGGGGAAAGGTCACACAAGTTTGCATTAATTATCTGTGTGTGTGTGTGTGTGTGTGTGAGTGAGTGAGTGAGTGAGTGAGTGAGTGAGTGAGTGAGTGAGTGAGTGAGTGAGTGAGTGAGTGAGTGAGTGAGTGAGTGAGTGAGTGAGTGAGTGAGTGAGTGAGAGAGAGAGAGAGTGTGAGTGAGTGAGTGAGTGTGTGTGTGCGCGCTGTACCAGGGCTGACAGCAAGTCCATTGACCACCAGTTCATGACCACAGAACTCCTGAATGGGTTCGTCCCCTTGGTCCAGATCCCACATTAACACACTCTTATCCCGGGAGGCACTGAAGATCCATGTGCTACCCGCATAACACTGAACCTGGAGCACAGAGGCGACAAGGAAAGGATGGAAAGAGAGAAAAGAGGCGCAAGGAGAAAAATTCAGATGCTAAACAGCAATGAGTATTAATACAATCAATGTATTCAAATGAAACGACAAACATACAAAATGTGTTGACAGGTGCACACAAGTACTGATATAGTATTGTTACCTTGGTAACCTCTCGGGTGTGACCCTGGAACGACTGACACATCCGTCCTTGTTTCCAGTCGTACACAACCACTGCCTGAAGGGAGTGAACAGGTCATGCACATCATTGTGCATTGCACACACATATAAACACACTGCCAGACATCTACGTACTGATGAAACTACTTCACATCTGGGTGAGGAACAGGTGCCGTTATTTTGTAGTAGCTAGTCATTTTATTGTGTTACCTGGTCACTCCCTCCAGATACACACAGATCTGGGCTGAGATTTGTGACAGTATTGATGGATCCCTGATGAGCAAGTTCATATTGCAAGACTTGACTGTCAGACGAGTTATCTGCAGCACCCCTCTGAGATGCCCTGCACAAGAAAACAATCCCACCCACACACACACACACACACACACACACACACACCTCTATAAGTACCGGTTTAAGTCAACATAAACATAACGCCTATTCAAGTAAGACTATCATTGTTTACTTACCTGTACAGTTGTGACCTCTTTCTGAACTTGCTCTGTAGTTTCCCCATGTCAGCAACCCGACTAGTAAAACACAGGCAGAGTGCAACCCTGAGTGAATCATCTTGAGTATAAATTCGCACGAAAATGATACGTCAAAATTAGACGTTAGTCATTTGGGTTAGTGATCAATTGCTTTACTCTAATATCAAATATGCGTAGCAATGTCTGCTAAATTCCCCAAAATATGTTACTGCCACAGCTTGCATAAGGGTCTGGCCCGCAGCCGCCGTGCACGGGCAGATTAAACCAAACTGCGTGCAGCCACACACACGCGCAAACTCGCCAGACAAATGACAGGAAAGGGAAGACTGAAATCCAATTAGAGCAGCATCCTTACTGTCACATGCAATTAGTCACACAAACACCCTCTAGGAAAAATGCCTGCTAAACATCCATGCATTGCGCCAGATAAACACACTCACGCAAACACAAGAGAAAATAGGTTTTCGTTTAATGTTAGAAAGGGGGAGGAGGTACAGTTCATGACGGACATTATAAGGCAGGTTCTTACCAGTCACAAGTAACGTTAGATGTAGTTGCAGGGAAGCTACAATTGGCTAGCTTGCATGCTAATTAATCTCGCTTTGGTCTCTCATGCCCAGGGAGCGCAACAAAAAAGTAGCAAAGAAACTTGAAGGAAACGAAACACGTGTTCATGTCCGATAACATGATGACACATTCATACAACACTAATTGTCGTAAAGCAAATGGTTAGAGAGTAACGCGACTTGTCCTGCGGGGCGGTGGCATAGCGACGCTTCCATCGCAACCAGGGCGTGGTCTTGGATCACATGGTAACTAACAGGAAATCTAGCCAGGAGATGGATCCTTCAAAGTAAAAGTTACCAACTTTTCCAGGATTGATTGCGCAGCCTGTGGGTTGAGTCATACTGCCTTTATAGGAAGGTGGTACTAGGCAGCCCTAACTAGGAAGCCTTTTTTATATTTCATGCATTCTTGACTACACTGTATGCTATGGTTACAGTATCTGAAGTATGGACAATTGGTAGCATTGTACCAGCTGTGTTTCTTTATAGGTCCATGATTGTACCCCACTTTCTATTATACTTCCCAGAGCCAGAGAGAGAATTTTCTCTATCACTCTGATGCTTCCTACTTCTTGTTAATGGATCACCATGGAAGTATCTATTCCATTTACCTATTGTATCTCATCTATTTAAACATCCTAAACGTTGTTAACGGTATCCTAAAAATAAATCCTTGATTCTAAAATGATTTGATGAATTGATGCTATAAATGTATCTAGGCTACAATCATAGGGTACAATGCTGGATTCGATAGGATGGTATTGTTTTCGATTTACGGTTAATACGTTTACTAAAGAACATGAATAAAGTCGCTATGACTACCACAAATAAAATAGATAATGGAATACATCAAAGTGATTGAAACTGACTCTACTTTGCACAAACTTGCTGAAGCCCTCGTATGCCCCCATTTCTAATCTAATTGGGCCACTTTGCTGGGTTACCATTAACGCTGCTCAATACATCTGTGTGTTGGCCTGAATTCAAACTTTTTTTTATTGTGTCAGACTGTATTTAATCAGTGGGTTAAACTATACTTGTATCCTAATTAAAATAATAATAATGTCATAAAAATGACTACTTTTTTGGTCAGAAAATATATATTTAGGTCTTCACAAATGGGTTGGTTGGGAATATATCACTGATCTTTCGATGTGAGGAAGTAAAATAGACCTATATTTGTCTTGCCATTGTTGCATGATATAAACAGTGCAGTTTGCTTGTTCTCCAAACCATGACATATGTTAGGAAGGGCAAACTTTAACTTTATGCTGCTGTCGAACAGATAGATGATGGATGAAAACTGTTTCCCAACACATATATTGCTCACCTAGACTTCCAGCACCCTGATCTAGAGCTGTTCTTGTTCGATGGCCCTTAGGAGATTGTTCTAAGAGCTGTTGTTTTCTTGATCACCTTGATTCGTTTGGTTGATTTAAAGTCAACTGAGACTGACTCAGACCCTCATAAGGAATAAGTCTGTGGTTTTAACAATGTGTTCTCATTCCGTATGGACAAAACAAATAATAAAAGTATTTTATCAAGTGATGTGATTCAGTCAGCAATGCATATAGCTGTCCATCTCCTTCCTCAAAGGTGCCGGTATATTTGATAGTAAAAGGAGTGATAAGAGTACAAAGCTAACGTACTTCGGAAAAACCTGGTAGAATTTATACAATGTCCTAATCAATGTATGGTGCATGACATGACCTCCTGTTAGTCAGAATAGATACCCGTGCCATCCTGTCCATATCACGTGAGTGACAGTTGTGTATCAGTCTTTCCCCAAAACCCCATTTAGCATATGCAATAATTCGCTAATAACATGGTATGTGTCCCAGCGTGTAGCCTACTATCCCAGATTCCCACAGGTTGGAGTGTATGTGTGTGTGTGTGTGTGTGTGTGTGTGTGTGTGTGTGTGTGTGTGTGTGTGTGTGTGTGTGTGTGTGTGTGTGTGTGTGAGTACGTGTGTGCGTGCATGCGTGTGTGTTTGTGCGTGTGTAGGGTTGGTTTGACGCGACACTCCCCCTAGTCGATAGGAGGTCGACGTCACACACAGCCAGCGGAGGAGTGGAAGGTCTCTGTAATAAAAACACATGAAAGGAACTGAGGAAAAGGAGAAGACTGGCTGGAAAAACACAGCACAGAGAGAGTCATTCCTCCGTTTCATTCTGCCACAACGAGCTCTGGATGTTTACATTTGAAGTACTTGATCTGTGAGCTTTTCGATTCCATTTTGAACCTCGGTGGCATGCTGCATGTGTGGATTCATTGGTTTCCAGTGGAGACAGAAGGAGATAACTGTACTGTATCCCAGCCTAGCGGATCGGAGTGAAAGTAGTCCGCCATATTCTGCTTTACCACGCCCGGGAGACGAGCCATCGGAAATAAAACGGACACCTTTATTCCTGTTCTATTTATACGTTCACCATTCTTGCGGACTGTACCGTTGATGAAAAGGATAGTGTCAGTGCATAAATACAAACCAAGAAAGGGCGACTGAGCGCGGAGGAGAGAATGCTTCAGGACATGTCTTAAAAAATGATCTGTTGATCACACTGAGAAGGGAGAGAAGATCAAATCCATTTAAGACAGCAAAGAGATTCACACCAAAGTGCTCCGGACACTGTTTAAACTGTCAGAGAAGGCAAGTAGAAGCGGGGGGTGGGGGGGGGAATCATTTCTGAAACATACATTACCTCCCCCCCACACCGCCCCCAGTCCATTATAAGGGCGTCCACGCGTATTTCACCACAAGTAGGCCTGCATGAGGGCGTCCCTGTGCCTATTCCCGGGCCTCTATTTGTTTTTGGGACAAGCTTAACATCTTGATGAACTAGGTGGAAAAACGAAAAGCGGTAAAACCCCTGTGTTTGGTGATCAGAATGACCCTGGAATCCATCATGGCGTGTTGCCTCAGCGAAGAGGCGAAAGAAGCGCGACGGATCAACGACGAGATCGAGAGGCAGCTCCGCCGCGATAAGAGGGACGCTCGCCGGGAACTCAAACTGTTGCTTCTCGGTAAGCATTTGGTGTTCAGTGTACAGAGATGGGCGAGCTGGGTTGGGGGAGAGAAAGAGCTCAGCCATACATGCATACAAACAAACCCCACGATATGTTATCTCTGTCGGCACCGGGGATGTGTTGCCGGGGGGCGGCATGCTGGGGGGAAGTTATGAAGAGGTTTGAGTCGCTTGCAGAGATTGCCTGCCCAGAACATACTGCTGTTTGTTGCCTGGTCGCCTGATCGCTCCTACCACCTGATTTGAATAACTGAAGCAGCATGTCTAGGGAACATTGGCTGTAAAGACATTGCGGACACCTCTGTGTTCACAGGCCCACTGACGTACCTGTATAAGCACTAAGTGACACGTTTCTATTGTTTCTTTGGTGTCATATGATAAGGACTAGGCCCAACTCTATCGGCTTTTATTGGCAGTAATAATATTGCCTCTTGGAGCACACAGCCCGTGTGGTTATTATATCGCCTGCAGGGCGTCATGGCAGACATACCTGAGTAGCTTTAATTATACACACAACATTTAATTTCTGTTACCTAAACGACGGCCTCGAATAGGTTGTCCCATTTATGAGGTAATTGGAGGTTCCTTTGGAAATGCTAGAATCAGGATGAAAGTGGCACTACATGCATTACCTAGAAATTATTAAATGAATGCATTAAGTATAACATATAAATAATTGTTCTTTAGTTGACATAAGAAAAACATAATTATTGTGATGAAGTAAAATCCCTGTACCATGCATTGATGAAGATGGAAATGCCTAGGTTGTCATTCAGCTTTTAATTACATTCAGAATTATAAAGCAAACACACACATATATATACACAACATCTTTTGATTTTTTTTGATTATTGTCCTTGGACCTGAGACCTGTGCACATGTGAGAGTATGTTTTTACCCAGTAAGTTGCCCTGGAAAATCAATTCTCAAATGAGAGAATTTAGCCGAAGATCCGCATTAAAAACATATTTTTTCTCATTTGTTCCCTTCCAATAAGTTATTTAGGGAAGATAAAATAGATGACAAAACCCATGATGGAACTTCAGTCATTCCATTCATCGTCATCACAAGACCCCATTCAGTCTACTTATCTTAACCATAGTAGGGTTTAGGAGGACATCAAACTCAGCATTGACCTCATCCATCCCTGTCATTGAAGTTCAGAATGTATGTATGTACTGGACATCCAGCCTGCCTTGCAAGTTCAATATCAAAGAAGGAATCGATGAAGGTGTCAACTTGATGTGATACCTGGGGCACTAAGACTTGACGCATATGGAAGTTGTTTCAGTGACTCAAACCAAACGGGATGTGTGGCTGTGTTCTTAGATCAAACACTGCACACTGACCCACAAGAGACACACAGAGAGCAGACGTAATCCCTATTTAATTCATATTGATGATGTGTAATTCAATATAGCCTACTGGCAGCTCATTTTATGTTCTTCTCTAAGCCTTGCAATATTTTCTACTCATTTAGCCATTTAGACTGAACTTTGGTGCACATTTTCAGTGCTAATATGGCCACCAAGTAGTCATAAAACAAACAAAAAACCTATATGTTGAACAGTTTAGAAATATAACGTCAACTAAACAACCCCAAAAACACGCTGTGACATGCCGTAATATTGTATTTAACATTTGCTTATGGTTATATAGAGTAGGGCCGTGTGATACAATCTTGCAATCTAATGCACAAGATGTCGTTCAGACTAAGCATCAAATGCAGGGTACTCTCTACTTCCTATAAAACATGTGGCTCCCATTGTGCTGTTACAGCGCTCTGCATTCTGGGAATTATTTATGTATTACAATGGGCAAATTAAGAATCACAGAAAAAAGATAATATGTTATAACACTGCTCTGGCACATCATGTCGGTTGTCTGTATAAAGTGGTACAGCACTCTGCAACCGGTATTCAAACCCCAAAGTGGTGCTCTAAATGTGACTCCGTTCAGGCTACCAAGCATATGAGCAGTGGGTTTTCACATCCTCTTTGTGCACTGGTGGACCTCCTGTATGCCACTAGTAATGCTAAACATGCAGCGTTTTAAAAGCTTATCACGCCATTAAGATGGCGTTAAACTTCCATCTTAATTCCCACCAGTCAACATTTCCTCTTTTCTCTCATTGCTTTCCAACAAATGGTTTGACAAACGGCTCCCACATTGCGTGATAATCACATGTAAGCATAAACCAATGCAGTTTCAGTATCATCTCAATTATTTGCCAAAACGAAGACATGAAGTCGAGGGCAAAATTTATACAAAGGATAATGAAGATTATCTATGTTCCTAAGGAAATTCTCTGAATTGAATTGTGTACATCACTGTTATATATCATTATCGCTAGATAACAACTCTTCTGAGGACATTTTTCTCAACAATCACAATATATGCTCAAAATAATCTTGAATAAAATAATAATAAAAATACAATGCGGATACAAGGTTTTGTAGCCTTTAATTATGTATTTAATCAAATAAATAAAACGTCTAAGGCCCTAATTTTTTATAGAATATATGCAATCGTCTTCCGTCGTTCTTATTTGATAGTTTGGCAGTCTCATTCATGCTCAGAGTAGGAGGGGTTGAAAATGAATAAATGGAAGGCTTGTTTCTTTCATGTATTAAATTAACAATTTGACAGGCTGGCAGCGCAGCTCACATGACACTGCGTAGCATCCACTCCATACACCAACACTAGGCGTGTCTGAAGGAAGTGATGTCAGTGTGCTTAGAGGACAGGCTCAAAGATATAGAAATATATGACCTGTCAGCCCACGTTAAACTTTCCAACATACACACACACACACACACACACACACACACACACCTTTGATTCACTGGGGGTTGACAGCTACCGTAGAGCTATATGTTTGTGACACACACATAGCACACACGCTCGCACAGGTAAATGCACAGTCACACAGACGTGTTGAAACGCGTCAACATGTCGCACGTCGTATGTTGAAACAGACTCAGAATGTCTTTGTGTTTTCTCCCCCCCTGCCCCTCCTCGTTCTATTTGCTTTTCTCTCTTGCTTATTTGTTTTTCTCTAGCTTATGTGCAAACAAATCAAAGCAGTTCAAGCGATTGAATCCAAAGTTTCAAAGGTTCTCATAAAACATACTTTCTTTGTTCTCCATTCTTTATGGGAAACCCTCACTTGGTTCACATGGCTTTACAAGAACCAGGCCTGAATTGCTCCCGGCGGCCTGTGGTCCCCTTTTCTGTGGTAAAATATTAACTTCTACTGGGTTAGAGTATTGGAATGAGCCTAAGCGGCCTCAGATGAAACCATCAACAAAAGCACCAGACAGAAAATGTCAGCTTAGTACACTGGAGGGAAATAATAGCATGGAGTAACGGTGTTACTGCAGCTGGGGCCCTTAGCCACTACCAGCCGGGGAGAGGCTAATTGTGCTGCAGATGCATTCTTAAAAGGTCAAACTCTTTTTTTGGGGAAGTTTACAATTAGAAAAAAACGCCCCTGTACTGCAAGGGATATGGCTTCAACGTCATCTCTTGAAGTAATCAAAGATGTCGATAATAAATTGTATCCATCCAACAATTGACCTT
>NC_136934.1:9483098-9558098 GCF_949987615.1 Pollachius pollachius | reverse complement strand
AATTGCGCCCGCTTCGGTTTTAATTACACACTGAGACGGTGCACCAGGGAGCTATTAAACCTTTAAAGATGACACGGCTGCCCCCAGCCCCCCCCCATTCCCATTCTCTCTTTCCTGTTTTCTTTGGCTATCCACCTCTCTTTCTCTCTCTCCTCTGCTCCTTCCCACCGGTGAGGTAAAACGTTTATTAAGACTCCCCTAATCAGTGATAAAGGGTAATGAATTATTCTCTCCCTCCCCTTCGTTATTCTCTCTCCCCTCTTCTCCCGCCCATTCTCCTCAACACCTCTCTCTCTCTCTCTCTCTCTCTCTCTCTCTCTCTCTCTGGCCAAAGAACCGCATGGAGGAGAGCAAGGCGTTGTTCAGGACCATCATCACGTACCCCTGGTTCCAGAACTCCTCGGTCATTCTCTTCCTCAACAAGAAGGACCTGCTGGAGGAGAAGATCATGTACTCCCACCTGGTGGATTACTTCCCCGAGTACGACGGTACGTCCGGCGTCCTGAACACCCCCCCAGTCCCGCAGTTTCTCTGTTGTTCCTCTTCCTCTTCTCGAGCCCTTGGGTTCCATTGAATGCTATTTCACATTGAGCAGAAGCCTTGTGACAACGTCCAGTCTACTTTTCATTTCGCAGTGAATGTCACTCTGGCCTCCGCTGGTCTGCTGAGAGAGACAGAGTGTGAACTGGCAATATTCGCTAAATAACACTGCTTTTTTCACAGGGCTTAAAGCAGCGTTATTTAGCACATTAATTTGAGATATGTCATTACGGACGATGGGTTATGCTCAAGGTTGCCAACCAATTAGGCTGCCGACATCCAACCGATAGAACCTAGTGCCTTTCGGTGGGGAGTTAAACCCAGTGCTTTTCGACTCGGAGTTGAACCAAGTTTATTTGGCTGGGGGTCGAACGCTGCACCTATTGGCTTTGAGTTGAACCAAGTGCTCTTTGACTGGGAGTCGAACCCAGCGCCTATCGGCTGTAGTTAAATCCAGCGCCTATCAGCTGTAGTTAAATCCAGCGCCGATCGGCTGTAGTTAAACGCAGCGCCCAAAGACTGGGCGTGGAAGCCAGTGCCCTGTGGCTGGGAGTCGAACCCATTGCGACTTTAGAAGCCATGCCTGCCCTCTCTTGTTGGAAACATGGATCTGAGCGTGTGTGCATGTCTCCCCCCCCCGCCACTCAACAGGTCCGCAGCGGGACGCGCCGGCGGGGCGGGAGTTCATCCTGAAGATGTTCGTGGACCTGAACCCCGACAGCGACAAGATCATCTACTCCCACTTCACCTGCGCCACGGACACGGAGAACATCCGCTTCGTGTTCGCCGCTGTCAAGGACACCATCCTGCAGCTCAACCTGAAGGAGTACAACCTGGTGTGAGCCGGCAGGGAGGGATCGCCCAGGACGAGACAGGGACGAGAACAAGTGCACCGGGGGGGAAGATGGGCCCCCCCCACGACAACACACACTGACTGGACGCGGGGGATACGATCGAAGAAAAGGAAGAGGATTTTTCGGAACTGCAGTGAAAAACGTGACATGGTTCCCGTGGTTCTAATTTATTCGCCATTTGTTGTTGTCCCACCTCCGCTTGACCCCTAGAGGAGGGGGGTTAACCAAGCCAATGTAATGTAACTATTTAAGGTGTTGATGCTAAATGCTAAGGAGGATGGGGAGGAGAGAGACTGTAGGGCTGGGGAAGTTTAGACAGTAATTATTGTACAGAACACTATATTCATGTATGTTGTGTGTGTGGGGAGTGTGGGGGTTGGAAGTGGGGGCAGAGGGTCAGGGTGGGAGAGGCTGTCGGGTGGTCTGCCTGCTGGAGTCAGTAGGACCGATGCCTCACGCGCGGTGCTCCTTTCCTTTTCCTGCCTTCTTTGTTTATTTTTTTTTTGTACAACAAAATAAGACGTCTCGATTCTGCTCCTCATTCCTGCCGACCGCCCGTCCTGTTACTCAGTAATGCATTCCGAAGCGGCCACGCTGCGGGCATTGCTAATCCAACTGCCTAACAGAAGAAAAGAGATACTATAACGGAACGCGCTCTGACGCAGGAACGGTTGGCCGGTATCTTGATATTATAGGTATAAACTGTGATTTTTAAATTATTATTATTGTTTTTTTTGCTGTTGGTTTGATATTGATTGAAGTTTATCATTATTATTTTATTGTATTAACTTTGGGTACCGCAAGTGAAAAAAGAAAAACCTAACGCCGCCTGCAGCAAAGGATTCTGATTGGCTATCCCTCGGACGAAGGCTCGTTCGAACTGAAGCCGCGGTTTGGGGCCGAGTGTTACGTCAGCAATGGCTTGATTCGTACAGCTCAACGTGTGGAAGAAAATAACATGTCGTTCATTGGTCGCCGTGATTTTCATGGGCTTTACATGCCAAAGCACGGAAAGCATACACCTTGCGAGCAGCGATCCATGTTTTTCTGTTTTCATTTTAGGGGGCGTTAAAAAAGTGACCATTAATAATGAGAAAATATTTAGAATTATTTGTTCAAACTGTGCCACATTAATGCTTTATTATTATGGTAATATGTTGATATTGCCAATGCCATACAACTCAAGCAGCAGAGTCGACTTTTGCGCTGTTTACTATTGTAGTTAAGATAAGAAGATTAGAAAGTATTGAGAAGATAATAAGCAGGGCTAATTAAACGTGAGCAAACTGACCCACTGGCTCAACAGCAAACTGATGCTTTTTTTTTTAAGTATTCACAGCAGTCAACAATGTATTAACCCCACCCACCTACACACACGCATACACACACACACACACACACACACACACACACACACACACACACAGACACACACACTGCCTGGACTCACCCACTCTCCAGCCAATAGCCAGACTCCCACAGAGAGAGGGTCCGCTGTATATGGCACCCAGTCACATTCCAGCTGTGTCTTTCTAATTGTCTCATGGCAGCCCAGCTGTGGGACGGTTCCAGTTCACTAGCAGTGAATAGTACATTGGGTGATAGGCATAGCTACATGTTAAGAAAAGGGCAAAGTGTTAACATTTGTACCAAAGTGAGCCCTTTTTGTTTCAGTTTGGCACCGATGGCTCTGACAGGCTTACACCCAAGTGATTTTGAGTATATCGATTTTTTGTAACTATTCCCGTAAATATAAGCCTGTTATCGATATTTCATTGAGGCATAGTGATGAATGCTATAATCATTGTACATACAACTCTCTCTCTCTCTCTCTCTCTCTCTCTCTCTCTCTCTCTCTGTCTCTCGCTCTCTCTCTGTCTCTCTATATATATATAAATATAAATATACATGTGTTTATATGTATATGTATATATATATATATATATATATATATATATATATATATATAAACATATATACACATATATGGCAGCATCTTTGTTGGCTTAATAATGACTTTTTGGCAGACTGAATGTGCGGTATTGGAAATATGTATCTATGTGATTGTGAAAGGGTTTCCTTTTTTTTTAAGAGGAGAATGTACATTTTGTTTGGTTGGTGTGCTTCCCCAACAACAATGTTCACTTTTAAAAACTATAAAGACAACTATTCAAATCCAACATCGTACAAAAATTGGTATGAGCCTACAATCACTTCTTGAAACCAACAATATGAAAGCATTATATATTGTTCACTTATATGCTGAACTTCTGTACTTTCATCACTGGAGGAAACACTTTTACACCTACAGTGTATTTTGTTTACTTTATTTTACTAGTAAGTAAAACTGTTAATTATATAGGTCTACAAAGCTATCAATAAGTATTTTCTTACTCACCTCTGAGACATAATATGAATAAATGGGCCTAACGTGTCATGAAGGCGAGAACATATTTCAAACTGCTGAATTGCTTTGAGAAGCAAGACTAATTCTGGAAGATTTTTTGCCTACTGCCTACACCCCATACAGTGAGACATAAGTCAGTTGTATAACAATTAATTGTATAACATGCATTGGGCCTATCTTTCAAAAAACACCCGAGGCCAGATAAAGGCTGCAGTTTAAAGAATGTTTATTATTTTAAGCCTCTGTCAGTGAGGTGGGACGACATCCTTTCATGAATCCCCACAGTGCCACTGCCTTGTAAACTTCCTCGTTTGTGTTTTCCCAGTGGCACCGCCCTTCTAGGAAGAAATTGATAAAGTTCAGGACGGACCAGCCCTCCTCACCAAGATGCGTTCTGCAGTCAAACCTCTCCACCGGCCACAGCACATTTCTCCCTATTTTGCGCAAAGGTTTCCAGAAGGACTATAGGGTGAAGTAGATGGATCTTCAATCTGTTTTTTCTGCAAACACTGGAAGTAACGCCAAGCAGACCTAAAGATGCGCAAGGCGCACTCCGACTGAGGCAAGGGTGTGTGTGAGTGCGTGTGTGTGTGTGCGTGTGTGTGTTTGGAACGAGGGGAGCGCAGAGGAGGCGCGATTGGGTTCATCATCAAATCTCCACAGTTTTGAGGCGCACGGGAGGACGACGTTGACGGGTCGCCGGCCATTGACGTTCATAGTTCAAACATGGCCGGTTGTTGTTCATCGAATGAGGATAAGGCGAAAAAGAGAATCAATGAGGAGATTGAGAGACAGCTGCGGAGAGACAAGAAGGATTCCCGCAGGGAACTGAAACTGCTGCTGTTAGGTGAGCATCCAGGCTGACCACACCTGTGTTACCGGCAAGTGCCCCATGCCCTGTTCCAACCAAATTCCCTAGTCCATATAATCGAATACTTATGAACTGTATGATCCCTAGTAAAGAGTTACAAGGAAAGATAAAGAGCACTTGGTTCTCCATTGAAACAAATTGTATAGGTATATGCCGTACCAAAAGGGTTTTCTTTATAGTCAATGTTGTTTTGATGTGATAAGGGAATAAAACGCGGTTAAAAGCAGTTATGGTCTGTGTACCGCACACGGTTCCGTTTCATATCGCGTAAGACATTACATTTCCTTTTACGCAGGAGTTATTTTCTGCATATCTCCGGATGTGGCGCAGCGCCCACTGCGGCTCTGCTGGCCTCCAGTCGTTGTGTCTCGGTCCTCACTCAAACTTTAACAGGCGTGCACACACACAACACACGACAGCGTAGTGGAAGGATACTTGAAAACAAATATCGATTAAGATAGGAGTCTACTGCACATCTCTTTCACCACTTTGCCAGAGGAATCCACACATCGTATACACAATAGAAAACATTAAGAGTATAGTCACTTCTTTATTTGAATGTTCACGGCGTTAAAGTGCTCCTATAGAGTGATGGTGCATGCCTTTACTTGTTCTTTTTTATTTTATTATAGAAGCTATGACAACCCCCATAAGCAGTATAAATGCTAGGCCTTGCAATCCTTTAATAAATTATGGATGTTATGATAGATAATGGTCTCCATTGTTATTTATAATATATATGCTTTTGGGAGGTGGAAATAGCATCGTGGCACCTGTTCAAACATTCACCATCATCCCACAAGTAAGCCTCACCATGGATACACACACACACACACACACACACACACACACACACGCACACACACACAAAGGCCGCTAAGCCATCCCTATACCTGTTTGGTGGTGTGTGTGTGACAGGCATAACTAGCTGCTGCGGCCACATTGCATGCAAACACATGCAAATGCAGCTGCCAGCAGGCTTTAAATCAAGCTTTGCATCCCTGGTCCTCCTCGAAATGGCTTATTCTAAACACTGCCCTCCTCTCACCCCTCCATGTCCACAGCCAGCAAGGGGAGAAATAGACGCTCACATCAATTGACGATTGATGATTGATATGATTGATTATTGTATATTGGTAGAGTGATTGGTGCTCGTTTTTGATGTATCATGCTTCTTGGTTCTGGAGCTAATGGATGCCTTTGAGTTTTCATGTTGGTTGTCTTGTACAGTATGGTATCTTTTGGATTACCTAATCAAACTGGATCTGAATTAATCTGATCGGTTCTGATCTGATCTGATCTAATCCAATGTAAAAAAAAATACAATTTGTGAATTATATCTACAGACTTCACATCAAAATGATGATACATTTGGGTTTTATTGAGATCCTAATTATTTATTAATTTGAATGCATTTTTATTTATTCAACTTTGTTCAAATGATGATTACTGGAATAATCTAGATTGAATACTTGTACTGTTTCCGTTGTCATTGAATCCTTTTGGGGGAAAAGCAAGTGATGATTCCCTGGGGCCAGGTAGCTCTTTTACTCATTCAGCAGCTAGCTGTGTGTGCCACACAGGTGTGTGTACCGGGCAGGTAAAGGGACTACTGTGCAGCTAGGTGTGTGTGTGTGCAGGGAGGTTTGTGTGAACTGCGGTCTCTGTGGGTTTCATTAGGTGGGTTACAGTGTGAATTGAGTCCCCAAGGAGGGAAGAGACTGTGTGTGTGTGTGTGTGTCTGTCTGTGTGTCTGTGTGTGTGTGTGTGTGTGTGTGTGTGCACACGTGTGTGTATGTTTGTGTGTGTGTGTGCAGGTGTGTGTGCACACGTGTGTGTGTGTGTGTGTGTCTGTGTGTGTGTGTGTGTGTGTGTGTGTGTGTGTGTGCACACGTGTGTGTGTGTGTTAGTGTGTGTGTGTGTGTGTGTGTGTGTACCAAAGCCGAATGGAAGACTACTCTCAGTGGCTTTCTGCTTGTCATTTGAATTGGATTTGAATGATCTTAAACGTTACTAGACTTCTGAACAATCACGCTGAACATCATGTGTTCTATGTGTACTGCTGGGCATTGGTTTACAAATACAAGGTAACAAACATGGACTCGGAGAGGAGACACTTGGAGCATATGCTGATATTTACACAACGCCCCCCCCCCCCCAAAAAAAAATATGTTTTTGTTGATTTAGTTTGACTTGAGAGTCTAAAGAAACGCATAATACAGGCCAATCTATACTGTCTGCAGTATATGCAGTATGGTGAGACAAAATATCATAAATACCCATCGTATTATTGACCTCAACACTAGTCATGAGTGTCCTTTTTACCACATGCAATTACTCATACATCCCTTGCTTATCTTTGTGTGGCGGGGATGGGGGGGGGTAATTAAAGTGACACACCCAACCACGCACACTGAGTGACTATACTGCGGGAGCACTGGGGTGGACAACATGCATACAGACACAAAAAAGCCTCTTTCCTTGCTCCACAGCTACGTGGCCATTTTGTTGTGAGGTTGACTCACAGCTGAACCCCCCTCCCCCCCTTGTTTCGTGCTCTTCACACAGATATTGTGAAAAGTTAAGATTAAAGTAGGTAAAGAGGGATGTCATGTCATGACATATAGTGAAGGTAGTCC
Source organism: Pollachius pollachius (assembly GCF_949987615.1). Lineage (NCBI taxonomy): Eukaryota > Metazoa > Chordata > Actinopteri > Gadiformes > Gadidae > Pollachius > Pollachius pollachius. The sequence goes on along the minus strand of NC_136934.1, from coordinate 9,550,787 downwards.
GATGTGCGATTTCTTACAAATTCTCAGTTGATTTCAAGGTTGATTTAGTTTGTTTAAATTTATGTATTTCTCCATTTATTGATCAGTTTACTGTTCTTAACTTAATTCTGCACTACAATGAAAATAGACAGAGAATATAGTGGCTCTATACTCATTTGACTTCCTATAGTCTTCATGAATGAAATGCGTGCTTTGATTGGCTCATTCCCTCCCTTATCCAATAAGAGTTGGTCAATGAACCTTCTTCAAGGAGACTGTGGTGATCTCTCTATGGGCAGATTTACATCCATTGGGCTGCGTTTAGAGGCTTATCTTTACCCAAAACTCCTCTCTCTTCTCTCAAGAAAACTTGACTTGTAAACAAGGTGCATTCAAATCGGCTCACCCTGTCTGGGTATCGCTCGCTAGGAGCTGAGCTCAAGTGCGACACTATGCAAAACACACAAGGAGGCGCTAAATGAGATGCTAACAACCAGATGTAGCTCACTAACACTATTATCTTTTATTTTGACGAGCAATTTTAACACATATATGTTATCACAACACAAACACTCTACTACTCTGATATACTCCAAAGGGTGTGCAGAGAAGAATGAAAAACACACAAACACACATACACACACACACATTAATAGACACACTGCATACACTTAGTCACTGCTTGTTGCTTGAAAGTACACCACTGAAAACAAACACATTTGTTTAACAAATAGCTTAGTTGACAGCTTCAGTTGGGTCATTTAACGCTGAAGAGAAAATAAATGGTTGATTGAAACGCACACTGTTTTTTATTGTCAATTCTTCACCCGAAATGTTTTAGATTTAAGCAACTATTTGTGGTATCACACATTGGTAGATACACAGAAACACACACACAATCAGGATGCAGGGATCAAGTGACAGGTTAAGGTTGGGCTGATTAAGGATGATGGATAAGAATATGGGATAACAGTGAAGAGCATTTATTTCTTCTATTCTATCCTAACCATCGAAAAATATAGTAATAGGGAGCTCTTTATGGGTAAATAAATGTTAAAGTAAGCTGCACGTATGTTGGAAGCCAACGTGTCCACTGAGTAATTCATGGAACCTCACACCTCCAAATACCTGAAAGTTGTTGTTCTTGTTTTGACCTCAAAACACTCTGCGACTACATCAGGTCTGCCCCCATGCACTCCTCTCCAACCATGGATCATTATGTTATTTTTTTCCGCCTTTTTTCCTCCTAGCATTTACAAGAGTTACCTTGCTTCTTTAACAACATTTATCGCTAGCACTTCGAGGAGGGAACTTTTAGTAAAAGCAAACATCCAGCCATGATATCATTAATAATTCATGGCTCACTTCCTGGCCCGGTACGGTCTCCCCTATCTCAGGCACAGGGGAGAGCGGCAAGAGCACCTTCATCAAGCAGATGAGGATCATCCATGGAGGGGGCTTCTCCGAGGACGACAAGAAGAGCTACGCTAAGCTGGTCTTCCAGAACATCTTCACCTCCATGCAGGCCATGGTCCGCGCCATGGAGCCGCTTGTCATAGCCTTCACCGAGGGGGACAGCCAGGTATGAAAGAAACAAACATGAGAGGCTTTAAAGGTGACATATTATACCACTAGGTGTGAATGTGATTAGCCATGAAAAGCCGTTTGAATATCTGCCACTTCTGACAGCACAAGCGGACGTGTCCACCTAGATGTATGACAGACGGATTAATGTTTGCTACGTAGCAACGTTTGCTACAGTCCACTGGGAAGGCTGGGAGGCTGATCTATCCAGCACACATCTAGGCAGATTTTCAAAATGGCTTGTAATGGCTAATCACACTCACACCTGGTGGTATAATATGTCACCTTTAAGGCCATATTTAATGCTGAATCCCCTTATGAAGCCGTGGGTCTCTATGTTACTGCTGTGGCCCACAGTGGTGGCTTGTAGTCAGTCACGTGCTCCTCTCCCAAAGAGGCCTGTGTTTCCTGCTATCAATGATGACCAGTTGAGCAGTTTTGCATGCGAGTTCATTCATTGACAACACCATCTTCACGTTGTAACGATCACCAGATGTCACTCCATTGGTTTATTTTGGTCACTTTTGACAGACTATATAGCTTGGTCAAATGTGTTTTTTATTATGGCTGCTCTATGGTGTTATCCTATCTTGTACTGGGTGTTGGCACCGCATGTTCATCGTTTATTATACTGTATGTAACCAGACATTTTCAGTTTATTACTTTTTTTGCATGCTTGACTTCCTGGTTGCAACCAAGTAACTACCAGGAACGCGGTTGGAGGATAAGGGAGGGGGTTAGCGGGCGTATTAGCTACCATAGTTCAGCATTTCCCTAACCTTTGGGCATGTTTTTTGGGGTTTGAAAATCCTTTTACAAGTTGCACAAACATCACACACTTTACTACATTTGACCTTCAAAACCTTTTTGTCAAAAGTAAAGCATTGAATTCCTACAGCAATCACCGGCAATCTCACATGCATATCAGACCGCGCCCAAGCGGGGGTTCCCTACCCCGAGGTTGTGTAACCATGCTGGAGTTGTTATTGTGTATGTGCGTTTGTGTGTTGTGTGTATCTGCAGGCCTATGCCGACTCCGTGCTGGAGGTGGAGGTGGACAAGGTGGAGGAGTTCGACCAGACTCTCTCAGTGGCCATCAAGAGTCTGTGGAAGGATGGTGGGGTGCAGGGGTGCTACGACCGGCGCAGAGAATACCAGCTCTCTGACTCCACCAAATAGTGAGCAATGAGTATTCACTGAGCAGTCCCTGGGTTCCTGCAGTGGTTCTGAGAATGTCAAAATTATGGGGGGGAAAGTATATGGATAGCTGGCCATGTATTTGAGTAGGTGTGCTTCCTTGACCTAGTTATAATCAGTAAAAACAGCAAGTTTTGTATGCTACCATGTATGCCCTTCTCTGAACTATGAATCATATATTTTGTTGTTTTTATCTTGATTGAAATAACCAATACTATTTCCTATTGTCTCTTATTATTCCCATGTTTTATAGTTATCTTGACGAGCTGGATCGCATTGCAGACCCCTCATATATACCAGACCTGCAGGACATCGTCAGAGTGAGAGTGCCCACAACTGGTATAATAGAATACCCCTTTGACATGGAGAACGTCATCTTCAGGTAGGATACAGTACCCCTACACACGCCCATAGACATACTTCTAGACACGCCCAAAGAAATGCTCTGAGGCACGCCCATAGACAAACTCTTAGATATGCACATAGACAAACTATCAAGACATGAACAGACACTCTTAGACACAGCCATAGACATACTCCTTGTTCAGACAAGCCCATATAAAACACCACTAGACAAGCCTTTAGACATGCTCAGATTAACATCCATGAACATACGCCTAGTCACAACTATAGACATAAGGCTAATAATTATTCAGAATATTTGTGAGGATCTGGCCCACGTTTGAATGTGGCTCTCGTCTCTTTAGGATGGTGGATGTGGGAGGTCAGAGATCAGAGAGGAGGAAGTGGATCCACTGCTTTGAGAACGTCACCTCCATCATCTTCCTGGTTGCGCTCAGCGAGTACGACCAGGTCCTAGCAGAGTGCGACAATGAGGTACGTGTTTGCTTCCTCATTCGCTAAGGCCAAAGAGCCTGAGCAAAGGCACGACACACATTGTGTGATTCTGACGCCATTACTCGCCCCTGGACAACATTTCTGTTTGAACGAAGACTTGACTCTCTCCTCTGACTGGACGTGCTGTCAATGGGCCAGGTTATGGGTTTTTGCCAGACGGTGCACAGGCGGTGGCAGTGGCCGAAATTTTGGCTAAGAAACATGCTGTGTTATGTAACTACCAAAAGACAAATAGGAACTTAGTTGTGAGTGGACTCGATCTTTTTTACTTTTCAAAATCTGCAGGCCTACGCCTGCAGATTTTCACAATGAGACAGGTCTGACTATTTTATACAAACTGATCAAATCTGACAAAATCTGTGAGTGCCAGAGAAATCCAGTTTAGCACCAGACAAGAGGTTTTGCCCCCAACCTTTCTCTCGCCCCCTCCTCAGAACCGCATGGAGGAGAGCAAGGCCTTGTTCAAGACCATCATCACCTACCCCTGGTTCCAGAAATCCTCAGTCATCCTCTTCCTCAACAAGACCGACATCCTCACTGAGAAGATCCAGTACTCTCATGTCGCTAACTACTTCCCTGAGTTCACAGGTGGGTCTGGGTGTGTGTGCGTGTGTGTGGGAGAAATGTTATGGCGCAGGACCTTTTTTTATGGAAATCTCGGCTTGGCAGTCCTTCCCCTCAGTAAATCTTAAGGTCATTGCATGTGGGGAGACAATGTCAGATCCTGGTATATGCTTTTGCATCACTGAATGCAATGTTGGTAACATTTGTTTTTTAAAGTGGGCCGATTATATGCAATGTTGTCTACCGGTAGATTTGTAGAAATTGACCCTATAGTGATCACCGGGATCCTATAGTGATGCCACATAAGATCTGGGTGGATGGATATTTCAAAAAAATAATTCTGAGAATGTATTTAGGGTAGAATAAAGCATTAATGTCTATCAGGTTCCTACACAAAAAAGCTAACATTTGCTTTAACAGTGAATTCATATTCTGATTTAGTCAAATGTTGTTGTTTGCAACACCAAATAGTTCCAGACATAGGTAAACAACGTCCAGGTGAGACTATAAACGAGAGGCTTATGAAAGCATCTCACCCATACATATAGAGAAATAACGAACACATTGAGAATATGATAACCTTCCCTGAACTGCAGGACCTCAGCAGGACCTGAAGGCGGCCCAGGATTTCATACTGAAGATGTACATGGACGAGAACCCCGACAAGGAGAAGACGGTGTACTCCCACTTCACCTGCGCCACCGACACGGAGAACATCCGCTTCGTGTTCGTGGTGGTTAAAGACACCATCCTGAGACACAACCTGAAGGAGTTCAACCTGGTGTGAGGATCACTCAGAGGAGGCTAGGTCGGGACGGAAATGACAGGAGATGACAAGTCGAATAGTCACACTCACATTGTTGTTGTCGGAGGAGGAATAATCTTTTCGTTATAATATGCGACCTCTTCACAATAATACTTGTCAAGACTGCATTTTTTGGGTAGAAGTAATGCATTTTCTTTTTGTTTTTAGAATCAGAACGAAATATGAATAATCCTTGTAGAGATCTACTGTAAGGAATAATTAACTTATTAATCGTCAGTCTGTGTGGACTAAATATCTACTTAAGTTATGATAATTCAAATGAAGGCCTACCGTAGGAAGGTTCAAGCCAATAGTGAAAATGGTTTTGAAGTAGCTGAATGCACTGCGCTTTATTTTATAACATGCATAAAACATGTTAAATTTCTATCTACAAATAATGTATAAAAATAATTTATAAAAATGTGAAACTCTGAAATACTTTGCTCTGTCCCGAGTTACTGTTTTCCTCCAAGTGCCTTGTTTATTCAAAACACCCCTCCATTTGATTCTGTCCTTAGACACTACCAAGTTTAGCTACGACTACTCGTACGCCTCTTAAGGATAGTTATTTTTATTTGGGAGGGTTTGTAAACTTTCCTGTTCCTGTTAAAAATAACTTGATTATAGACATGATAGTTTTTAATAAACATAGTTGTTGTAATGAAAAGCTACAGTCTGTGTTTCTATTCAAGGTGCAAACAGATAAACAAACATGCACAAACAAAAAGAAGGATTTACTTTAAACCCATTTATTATTTTCAAATGACAAAATTCTTCATTCAATACTATATTCTACATTTATGCAATTGTTTCCCTTAAAGTTGAATGACAATAAAGACATATTTAGACTTTGATTTAGTGACACTAACACCAAAAGACCGAACCAAACTATTAAAACAAGCCAGTGCATATAGCAGCCAAGGAAGATAATTGCATTAGTTATTCTGAATATTCTGTAACGGGTCCTCTTCAAAGAATTCTAGAATTGTGGTATAAAACATAAAAATCACAATATTAGAATAAGCAATTCTGTTGGATTTGTACACACATTGCATTATCCTAGATAAATATACACGGTTGATAAAATATATTAAAAAATAGCATGCATCTGTTAACATACACAGCGCAGCGATGTTTGGCAATGAGTGCTTTCTTTTTGAATTAGAAGGACATGTTTCTTTTACGATAATGTGTGCAAGATCTACTAACATACAGCGTTAAACCTGCATGTGTTCCAAGTTAAATTATCCAAAAACCCATTCATCAATCGTTAAACATTTTGTTTGTGCATTCCACTCTAACTTTTCCAATGAACAATCAAATAAATGTGTTACTTGAACCAACCTATGGTGTCTGCTTGATGGTAAACACTGTTCAAGTGTAGCAGTAGCAAATGATCACAAAGACAACACTAATGTATTTTAGAGTTTTTTGTATAATAGACACATATGATTAATTAGGGACTGCTGTATCATGCATCTATACACAGACTCACTCATTCTCAAAAGTGTTACCGACTGGGACATACCGCAAGTTACTGATTTAAGTAAATTGCAGCATGCTGCAAGGGACAAAGGCACTGACACACACATATATAAATCTATAGGTGTGTTGGTGTATGTGTGTGTGTGTTGCACTTAGTGATGCATTATTTCCTTCCCGTGTGGCTGGATGTCAGCTGGTGTGGATCAGTCAGTATTTGGGGAAACCTTCCATTGCGTCTTCCAACTTGGTGAGAACCCACTGCAAGCAAACGGGCAGAACATGAAACTGAGGAAGTGCATGTATTTCACAGGTCCTGATTTAATTTCCCAAACTCTCTGCATTACTGCTGACTGGAACAGCTCCCTGCAACACTTCCCATCTGTCTACCATCTGCATGGTCGGTGTAGGGTTACCTTGGCAATCTCTGGAGTTCGGAAGTTGATGATCTTCCCGAACTCTTTAGCGTGGAAGACTGACTTGACCCTTTCCTGCAACACGACACAACAGGGCACCGGCATGAATTTTGGACTTATATCACATCATCCAAATGTGACCCCGACTAGCCCACCAATCACAACACTACTGCAGCTTCAGTTTCCCTTTAAAAGAGAACCAATTAGAGGCCTTTGATCGAGCGTACCTTAGCTTCGATGCGAAGTCGTCGGTCCTCTACGATCAAGGGGTCCTTGGTGAACTCGTTGAACAGGTACTGCCACTCACAGGTCAGCTGACCAAATGTGCCCTTGGTTACAAAGAAAATGCCCCTGAAAAAGAAAGCAGGATTAGATATATTTAGTAGGGAATTTACACAAACTAGCATTGGCTATCGGTGAAACAGGGCTTGTACATGGTTGAAGTACTAGTTTGTTGGTTGTGAAAAGGATTTTTTTTTTTTGATTCCATGTCCTCTGGGGAAACACCTGTTTAGTATGTCTCATTGTTTCATCAGGTTTCATAGGGGAAACATTATCAGTAGCCCAACCACCATCTGAGATAGATTAAAATATTTGAGCCCGGAAATGAATCAAAACAAAAATCTGTAAATTACGTCTCATAAACAGCTAGATTTATTGAATACAAAATGTGAAAACCATGATGTATTACAGTTATTCCAAAGTTAATGAGTTAACCTTTTGGTGATCATCAGGAAGTCCGACTCATTGACCTTGGCGTGAGCAAAGTATCTATACTTGGAGAAACGTCCGTTTTCGATTTTCTGTAAGAGGTGAGAAAAGGGGAAACAATTCACTCAGTCACAAAGAAAAGGATGAATCAGGAGCATCAAGTGTAACATTTTGCGTCTTTTGTACAAATGAATAAATTAACAAAGATGAACCAAACACATACCATTAAAGAATGACTCAAGATGTGACTCAAAGGCAAAAGGAAGAGGGAGATGATTGAAAGAATGAAATGGAACAAAGAGGCAAGGGGGTTGTCATGACGATATGCACATGTTTAATGAGAACGGCGGAACCCCGGTCAACAGAGTCAAAGATGGAAAGTGGCAACAACAGAGTTAACAGAGCATAACATACATACAACACCGTCCTCACAAACGGAACAAATAAATGAACAAAACAAAATCAGCCAGCCTTGAATGCACTTTAAGCAGCAAAAAAAGGTGTACAAATTAATCATCATCATCATTTTCTCGGTCTACCAAAATGTTGCAAACCAGAGAACACCAGCAAAGCCTAGACACCTATACACCAAGCTAACTCCACAAACACATCGCTTTGACTAAAACCACACGCGACATGCTAACACTGCTAGCTGCCTTCCTCATCCAGCTCATCCTCATCCTCTGTGTCAGTCCTGCTCCACTGAGCGAAGGCCAATCTGCACTGTGGACATGAAAGAGACAGAGCCAACGTCAGGGGAAGAGACATTCACAGTCACGGTGTGGCTAGTAGCTAGACACTACCAGACTAGACTCTACTCTGTGTAGATCATTTCCAATAGGCTTTGTCAGTGCCAGTCTACAGTGTGTACCAGTTTACAGTGTGTACCAGTCTACAGTGTGTACCAGTCCACAGTGTGTACCAGTCCACAGTGTTTACCAGTCCACAGTGTGTACCAGTCCACAGTGTGTACCAGTCTACAGTGTTTACCAGTCCACAGTGTGTACCAGTCTACAGTGTGTACCAGTCTAATGTGTGCACCAGTGTTGCCCCAGTTCATTATCTCAGGATGTTTTTATTCTTCCTTTAAATGGTTTGGTCTGTGACAAAAGCACATTTAGACTACTTCATATTTCCGAGTAATACAAATGAATAGTAATGGTATTACATTTTTGTTAATGTTGTTTGACCAGATCAAACCAACATACTCCAGCAACAGAAAAAACAAAGAAGAAAGTTCATGACATCAACGACAAAACTATCCTCACTAAGCTATGGAAAATCCTAATAACAGCTACACAAACAGGACGAGAATGAACTTAAATCGATTTCATCTTGACAACACAATAGGCCAGACTGAAGAGCTAGCAAGCTACCTCTGTCAACAAGGCAAATATCAAATATGACTCACATCTCGATGCACACACATTGCATTTGGTAACGTAGGGACACGGTAGTGTGTCGCTGTGGATGGTGTCACAGAAGATAGTGTAGACCACCAAAAAATCCCGGATTAAACACGAACATAGAATATATTTTTAGGACGAGACCAAAACATGGTCACCCCCCCAAAATGACTTTTGCCACCTATGTGGTTATGTTTGTGGATATGTGTGGTTGTGCGACCAGCTCTCCATCTCTACTCTGCTGCTTGTCAATAAGAACACAGCTAAGCTACGCAGGTCAATGACCCACTGAGGCACTGCTCTGACTCACAAACTGCTGAATCAATGCCATGAAACGGAACGTCCCCCGTTCCAAAATAGCCCAGGAGTAGTTCCTCGGCTGGAGTGGAGTGAGGAGGAGTGAGGAGGGGAAGAGAGAAATGATGCAGTGGCGCAATAGTGACATGGAGGATGTCAGGGAGAAGAGGTTCAGCTTCTCACAAGCACACAATCCAAAAGTGTGTGATACCCCCCACAATCCAAAAGTGTGTGACCCTTCATGTCATTCACATGAAGCTTTTTCGTTTAGATGACAAAATGTTTTGTGCCAATGGGAGATTATATTTACTTTGTTAGAGGTCAAGATACCAATGATAAAGACGAAGACGAATAATATTGACACTATCATCCAAGCCAAATATTAATCACACATTTCTTTCACACAGGTGTGTAAGTGTGTAACCCGTAAAAGGGGCGGGAACAGGGGACATACCTGCAGCATCTGGCTGCCCAGCCCCTCCAGCTCCTTATATGGGCGTATGACACCGTCTTCGTGGATGAAGCGAGGGGGCCGTAGCGACTCGATGTCCTGGGAGGTCTCGGCCGCCCTGATGGACAGAACACACACATAACAGTCAGTGCTGCATAGTACATACCCATTCAAAAGTACACATCCCGTACAGCCATACAAGTCGTTAAATACCAGGAAAAACGACATTCAATGGTTAAAAAAGGGTATTATGAAAACAAATAGTACAGTATTCAGTATCCGATTCATGGGTGAGGTTAATACTTTGCTGCAGTGTCTTTTGGTTCCGTTAGTGTTCAGACTGGAATTTGCTAGGCAAACTGAACGTGGTTGACAAAAGCCTTGTAGTCATGCATGCCGCTCGTCTGTTAAACATAAAATATGAGTGAAACTCTGCTTCCACGTTGCGGCCAATAATAATGGAGCAACAACTTTTTGTGGTCTTGGGTTCTTTCTTTTTGCTTTAGTGTTCATACAAACTTCACTGGTGCTTTCACCTCCTGATTGCACCACGTCTGATCACAACAAAATTTTAAATGAGTTTGGGTTAAAATGAAAAAGTGTACACTTCACCAACAATGCATTGTTTTTTGTTTGCTTCCTGTATTTGGGTTGGATCACGTTCCATCCAAAAGGGAAAATGAACTAGAGGTTTGACCGAAGCTCAGACATAGACTCCCGTTTCAAGCGGACCAAACTTTGTTCATCACCGAAGCTGAATGAGCTATGATGCATCCACCAAAGACATTTGCAAAGTAATCTCTCAAAAGAAAACATTTGAAACTGTAGTGTAGCCAAACGCATGAAGAAAGACAATTATGAAAATGTCAACGTATGATTACGATGTCGTGGTCCAAGCACGAGCTTAAGAGAAGGCATGTACTGAAACGGGAGAAAACACAGTTTTCGCGTGGATGGATAGACACACACACACACACACACACAGACACACACCTCTTGATCCCTTGGAAGGTGCTGCTGACCATGTCGATAAAGCCCCCGGTTGGCCTGGCGACCGCTCCCACCAGACCCTTGCCCATGCCCTTGAAGAAGCCCGCTGCCCCCTCCTTCTGGGCTCCTAACGGACAACCACCACACACAGTATGAACCCAAGAAAACACACACGTCACACTGGATATTAAACTGATTTCTAACGCACAGAACACATTAAATGCTAGTAAGGCATGGGCAAGAAAAGCCAATCATAAACATAAAAACATGAAGAAACATAAAACAGAAGAAAAATGTAACAACATTCTAAAACTAATTTGTGATACGCGAGGCAAATCCTAGAAAGACAAGGCTACGTTTTTAACTCGAGATGGCCGTAGTCACAAGCGTGTTCTTGCCACAGGCGGCATGGTTGTTCAGTATGCACCCCCAAAAAACTTTAACAGACACCTTTCAGTGCCCTCCGGGGCAGAGAGCTAAGAGATGTCTAATGAGGCCAGGAATCCGCTGCTTGACACAAACATTTATATGAACCTGCCTGAGAGACGACGATACTACACGTCTAAGGCAGCAGAACTCAAACCCACTCAAACCCTACACCACTCGTTGGTTTGAGGTTTTACTACATTTTCCAGGGTCAGGACCACATACCTTTTATGGGCTTGGTAACAATTCCTGTGATGCCACTGACAAATCCCTAGGAGGAAGAGGAAGAGATCACATATCTAAACCAATAACATCCTGACCGCAGCAACCATCGAGATGTACCATCATACTAAGAATAATGTTGGTCTTGTTTACAACTGGTTTTACCTCTCAAAGTCAAACTCTTTTCGTTTAGCTTTTTTTTAAGTGCAATTTTTGTCATAAAGGTTTGTGATCACTTTATAACATAAATTAACATACAAATAGCAATACAAATGTTACAAGTAACAATTTGAAGTACAGTAACTAATAATTAGGTTCTAGTGTGATTCTTATAACTACTATATTCCATTGACAGTTTAACTAGTTACTATTCATTTGATACTAACACTTCAGTCACTAGCAACCAAACAACTAGCATCTAATAAAAAACTACTACTAAAATTTAAATAGACACTCTTCACCATTGGAATAGTAAGTAGTAACTAAATAATTAAGCACTAGTAACTTTAGAATAGTTACTATCAAGAGAACTTAATGTACTCACAGACACCAGCCCCTTGCCTCCCCGGGCAAGCCCTTCCTTCAGGCCGCTGGGCTGTTTGTTCATGGCTTCCCTCCTCTTCTGCTGGTACTCCTCGTCCATGGTGATGGCCGCCACCCCCTTCGCCATGGCGCCTGTTATCCTAGAGGCCGCCCCAGCGATGCCGCCTGAGGAATAATACCATTTAAAAAAGGGCAATTCTTATGCCATTTTATACTTTCATTAGATATGATAACCCAAATTGTCCTTCGAATCAAAATGTAAATGTTCATTATTAATGAATTACTACAATTCAATTATCCAGTTATGTCGCATTATAAACATAAACAAGTGCTATGGTGATATTTAACTCTGGTCAATCCCTGGGCAGCCGTGACACAGCCAGAGCGTTGGACTTACCAACAGCTCCACCAACCAGAGCCTTCACCCCCAGAGCCACGCCTTCAACAAACTCCTCTGGCCCCTGGATGGCACCCTAGGAAACCCCAATACCCCAATAAGAACAGTTGCATGGAAATGTACAAAGCCAACTATAGGTTGACATGCACAGCTTAGGTCAGTTAAGGCTGAATAGACAGAATAAAGTCATACACACAGTAAGGTCCTTACATGCACACTAATAGACCAATCTTAATCTGGTTAAGGCGCTTAGTCAAAGTATTAAACATGTTGATATTCCTGGAGCATGACACCTGGATAAGTGGATCATCATTGGATATAATTTATCATGCAACGTAAACAAAGAAGTTAAGCCTTAACCTATAAGCTGTGTGATGCACGTAATGAAAAACTCAAACACTACTCAAATGCTACATTTCATGATCAATTTGATCATTCTTCAATTAGAAAACATACAAAACAATAGAGTTTAAAAGCCACCATGCAATAGAAACACAATCTTCATCTCAGCTGCTATGGTGTCGCTCCGTGGGCCTTACCTGATAGGGTTCATAGAAGAAAGCCTCTACTCCCTCAGACAGCCCTCTGATCAGACCGAAGGGGTTGCCGAGCACGTCCAGACCCAGCACCAACACATACATCTGTTTGATAGCCTGATAAACACACCCACACACAACGTTAGGGTGACAGGAGGCCTGGCAGGCTCAGGTAGGGCTAGAATGTGAATGAAGTAACATTTGATGAAATTAATGGTTTTTGTCCAGGTCAACTCTTTATTTATCCGTTTTATCAATTCTTGGCTTGATTAAATAATAAATATGAATTTAATGAATTGTTTTTTGTTGGTGGAAAACTGCATTTGTTACTGATTGGTGTGTGTGTGTGTGTGTGTCTTTCTTACCTGCTTTAAATAATGTCCTGTGACCTCCCTCTGAAGCTCCTGATAGGTGCAGAATTGGAAGTTCAACTGAAAGAAGGCTAATCTGAAAAAACAACAAAACAAACAGTGTTAAACAGGAACATCGTTCGCAAAAAACTAATGAGTAGAGGGAATATGATTGAGAGAAATAATTCCACCAGGCATGATGTTGACCATGTCTATCCATCAATCAATCAATCAATATCCTTTATTTAACCGGGAAAAAAATCATTGAGATTAAAATCTCTTTTCCAAGAATGTCCTGGCCAAGAAGACAGCACAACCAACAGTCACGTACGATTCTCATAAACCACATTCAGCATCAATTAATATGCGTACAATACAAGATTAGGGACAAGACTATAAAGGAAAATTAAAAATGAATACAGTTAAAATAAAATAAATAAACCACAACAGATCAAATGATTAAACTCCTCTGCGTGGACACTCCCACGTGTGACATCACTAGCAAAGGGGAGTAGTCCACGGAGGGACTGTAACGGCTCGTCAGCTTCCCGTCTGCCGGTGACCGTGAACGCACGGGGTCCTTACTTAAAGACCACGTCCTGCACGTCGGTCAGCGTCGCTCCGATGCTCTTCAGCAGCAGGTTGAGCGACTGGACGGGGATCAGCTCTGACTCCCTCTTCTCCTTGTTGCCGTCGTCCCCTCCGGTGCTCAGAGAGAGGCTCAGGTGGAGCTGGACATGGACACAGGGACAAGACTCGTTCAGGATGGAGGGACGGATGTGTTGTTTGCAAAGTCAACTGTCGTGGAGCAGCAGACACACAATCATAATTGGAGCAACTACAAAAATGTGCAAGTTGATAAAAATAACGGGTTGCAGCCTGACTTAGCCTGACCAATTGGTAAATATGCAATAATGTGGACCCCCTCAGTTTTTGGTTATAGGGGCGTTATCAATGGGCGCCCAGAAAAAAAGAGATTGCAGAGTAGCTAAGGAAATAACATTAAAGTGCAGATGTAAGAAGTTTATTTTTTTATTACACCGGTTACATTTTTTATTGTTTAGGGTTGGTGTTTCATTGTTTTGATGCATCACCCCGATCGCTAATGACTCAGCACTGTGGCTACCAGCACTGATGGCTCGCAAGCTAATGAAGCTGGAACCATGCAGGGCTACTAGCACTGATTGTTATCCAGCACATGAAGTGAACTCCATGCACGGATGATATGCACACCTTGATGGGAGAGATGTGGAAGTATTCATAGAGGCTAATGGGAGAGTTGTCACAGGCAGAGGCGGTGGCTCCCTCAGCCAGCCCGTAGTCCATGTCCTTCTGAAACAGCTCCACCTACAGGATTACACAGAAAACACATCCACATTAGCTAATGGCTGAATACTGGAGATTGAGAAATGGGGAGTGTGCAAGAAATGGACCAAGACAAAGAAAGACAGAGTGTCAGAGAGGGACAGAGACAGACAGATACAGAGACGGAGACAGTGACAGAAACACATCATCATTAGCTAGTGGCTGAATAATGGAGAGGGAGAAATGGGGAGCGTGCAAGAAATGGACCAAGACAAAGAAAGACAGACTGACAGAGAGAGACGGACAAGGAGGCAGTTAACGAGACAGTGACAGTAACAGTAGAGACAGAGACATAGACAGATACACAGAGAGACAGATAAAGAGAGAGACAAAGAGAGACAGAGTCTGACTTCTTGTTGAGGCGTAGTGACACTAGCGTTCTCCGGTGTGAACAGATCCAGTATGGCATAGAGGAAGCCGAGGTCCAGCTTCAGGTCCATCTCCTGGATCAACACCATAAAGTACCTGTGGGTGGTGGACACATAAACCCACAGGTCAACCCCATGAAGAGAACCATCTCATTCAGACTAGTGCTGTACATTACTACTGTCATTTAGCAGATGGTAAAGACATCAGAGAGAGAGAGATAGAGAGAGAGAGAGAGAGAGAGAGAGAGAGAGAGAGAGAGAGAGAGAGAGAGAGAGAGAGAGAGAGAGAGTTGAAGGTGTATTTACTTAATACGGGAGATGTCTGAATGACCTGCAGTCCTGGTCACAATACTGATGTCTGTCATGGGTTTAGGCTCTGGAAGACACACAGCAAGGGCATAATGTAGAGCACAAATGCACACAAACACAGACACAGACACTCATATCTGATAAGGGGCTCACCGGAATCCATGGTGACCGACTTTGGTAGTTTGACAGGGAAAAAGACATAGGGGAAGATGGCGCCAGGCAATTGATTCTGGATCTGCAGACAGTGAACACAATCACTCTAATTACTACAACAACAGCAAAAAATGGCTCCAAAGAAGTATGATACGAAGCTGACCCATTCTCTTGATCTAATCAGTTGGATAATCATCCGTTTCAATCATTTGACATTATTGTCAAATCAGTCATATCTCCTCACCTGTATGCGGTTGACTTTGACCCTGTAGAAGCTCTGGCGAGGCGAGACGCTGTACTCCACCTTCACGCCAGGCAGGTAGTTCCTCCGCAGGGGCGCGTCGTAGGGCTGCAGCACACACATGTCTACGCCGCCGGGGGACAGAGACACCTGGGAGGGAGGGGGAGAGAGAGAGACAGAGAGAAGATTACCTTCATGTCCACACATTTGCCTTTGATTGCCCAGTCCGTTTTTGAGGATGATACCCTTGTAAATGTGCTAACGGAGAAGCCGAAAACAAGGGTTTAGTGATCAGGGGCCAGCCAGTCTGGGATTAAGGGAGAGCTGTGTAGATATACTCAGCGTATACTCTGTCTGTTACCTGGAGGTTGGTCTCCAGGTCCACTATGAGATTGTCCACGGAGCCCGACTCCACATAGGCATTGTATGCATCCTCTAGCATGTCAGCCTCTTTGTTGCTCAGCGGCTTCCAACGACTCTTCTTCTTGGGCTTGGATTCCCACACCACATCCGAACTAACAGCAGGAGGAAGAAGACGAATGCTTGATTGCATTGTTGTTTGCCGTTATGTTAGTCAACTGAGTCGTTTTGGTTATTAATAACCAAATATTAAAGAGTATGTGGCCTAGGAATACTGGCCAATGTGTGGTTTCAGGAGGATGTGTATGAGGGTTTACAGACCTTGTAATCCCAATGAAGGAGACCTCTTGGCTGTTGCTGTTGTTGACCAGAGACACGCCCACATTCTGTAGGGAGAGGCTGTACTCCTTTTCGGCCAGCTGCACCTTCTCGCTCTCGCACAGCATCTTGTAGACGGACCGCTCCTCCGTGAACAGCACCACCCGCTGTAGGCCTTCAAGACAACCGCAGAAACGCATTAAAAGGTGACATATTATACCCCCAGGTGTGAGTATGATTAACCGTTACAAGCCGTTTTGAAAATCTGCCTCTTCTGACATCACAAGTTGGCGTGTCCACCTAGATGTGTGCTGGATAGATCAGTCTACCAGCCTACCCAGTGTACTGTAGCAAACGTTGCTCATCTATCCGTCATACATCTAGGTGGACATGCCCACTTGTAATGTCAGAAGAGGCAGATTTTCAAAACCGCTTGTAACGGTTAATCACACTCACACCTGGAGATACAATATGTCACCTTTAAACACCCTGTAATGTGTCTGTCGGTGCAGAGGGTGGGGCTGGTATTACTACTCTTTATCCGTCTGATGTGAATTGGCTCTCGTGAAACATTGAAAGCTAGAAGTAAAGTTAGAAGATCGTCACTCCTAGACGGTCTGTCAGTTGTGTAGAATGTTGCAATGAGAATAATATATTCTTAAGGCTGAACCAATCGCTTACATTTGTTAATACATGTATAAATACAGTTTGAAAAGGAAAAGACTTTTAGAAACTTCCAATGCAGCTTTTTCACAAAGGACGACACATAAGGTATGGAAAACATTTAGTGTTGAAAACAGCAACTACTTCCACTGGTTTGAATAACTGTACCTTCATAGAAAGAGATGAGGAAAAGCCTTCCGTCTTTCTTCAAATCATCAAGCTCGTCCTAAGGACACACATACAAAGGATTGACAAAAGTTGCGGGCGGAAACACCAATCAATAACGACCCTCCTTGTTTCTATAGATGGAATCACAGTTCTTTCTGTCAGGTGGGTTAAGGCTAGCTAGCGATCTACAATTCCTGATAACTCTTTAGTCATTAGGCAGACAATTTTATTCGAAGCGGCTTGCGTTGATTTAGTTTAGATACATGTCATGAGGGGGTCAGGTATCTTTTTATTCTTAAAAAATAGACTTTGGCCATTGAGGCTTCCAACCAGAAGCTTTCGACTTGGGAGTCAAACACCCTGAACACTAGAGGATCATGCCCCATGACGGATTGGTTACCTTTTCGTTCTTCAGGGACCCAGAGTAGCTGCCACAGTTCCAGCACAGCTCCCTGGAGCCGGTGGGCTCGGCCCAGGTGTAGTACAGAGCTTTACCTGGCTCCAGCTCCTGCCCCTCCACCTCCTTCTGAGAGCTGCTCACACACACATATAACACAATAACAAAAATCAGTAACTGCCCATACATGAAACCGGGAAAAAGAAAAAGCGACAGTCGGCAGTAAAGAGAGAAATCAAAAGAAGCCGGATCAGCTATCCACAGAGGAACCAGAAAATCCCCTCGCAGAGACAGTACAGAATAGTAACCAACCACAAGGCACCCAAGCTCCCATCGCCCTTTCCAAGAGGAGAAATTCAAACATTAGCACACACATTCATGGGGATGCAGACTACGAAGAGGCGTTCAAGGGAAGAAGGGAGACTTTTTTTTCCCAATATGAAGCAAACTACTGGAGGAAGAAGAGGAAGAGGGATATCCATCGAAATAGGCGGCAGCCAAAGAAAAAAGCAATTAACTTATGATAATGTAACCTAAGCCAGGTGCTTAGTTGACCCCAACCAGTTTGTTCAGTATGAAAAATCATTGTATCATGGTAGATGCAACAAAACGATTGTAGGGCCCTTTGTGATAAACATAAGAAGCCAATGCCACGCTCAACCCTAATCTAAGCAAATATTCTGAACTGGGCTTACCTATTTCTTCATTTGCTGACCATCTATTTATGTCTGCTAGTTCCAGTTATATTGGTTTCTCCATTCACTATTCACTCCATTCCTCTATACCATTAAAACTATTCTATGACTGTATCATAAAATCTCATCATTCTCACAATATGGAAGTATTACGTTATTGTTATTAGAAAAATAATCAACCATCCTTGTGTGCTGATTCCTACCCAGCACTTTTCACCTACTGGTGCTGCAAACAACCTTCACGAAGCTGCTTTATTTCGCTTGTACACACTTGCATTTGATTAGCTAATCATGAGTTAACTGCCACCACCAGCTTTAAATGAAAGCTGCTTTAAATGAAAGCTGAGATTGGTAGCAGCCATCATCGTAATGACACAGTTTAAAGAAACTAGTATGTGAAATGTCTCTTGGTTTATGACCTGGATGCACCAGATGGATGTATTTTCCGGAGAAGGTGGTTGAGCATCTTGCTCAAGGACACCTATAGGCAAGCTGGGGCCACAACACCAAAGTCACTACCCTATCCTGCCCCCTCTGATGATAGGATTACTAAATGGTTTGACTACGATGACACTCAATGATAACTAGGTGGACTTCCAAAGCTCTAGCCATTTCCCCTTCTCTTCTCCTGAGCCTCTTGTTCTGGGGACCCTAAGCCTCCCTGTGTGAAGCTGCCTTATCCCAGGCATTTCCTGTGCCTTGGGTTTGGTTGTACCTGTCCTCCTCCCCGGAGAAGGAGAGGTCAAGCAGCTCATCAGGCACCCACGTGGTCGAGTCTCTCCGACTCCTGTGTGGAGCCAATCAACCGTTCAACACAAAGACAAAAAACAGATACCCTGCTTGGGCCAGGTGCTGATCTGGCAAGGTGTCTGTAGGACAGGATATTGTTATGGTTCCATAGTAATTACACAGTATGTCATCAACAAGACAAATCTTATCCAGGCAGGTCATGACTTACCTAACACATACTATGGTATACTAGTCATTAATGTTTTTTTTATATTTGCTCGATCAATATGACCACTGATCATGATAATGATCAGTATGATAATGATGGTTGTGTCCCCTCTGCTATTTCCCCCATCAGTCCGCTCACCTTTGGTGGAACTCCACAACTTGGCTCTTGGTATGGTTGATAATGAGGAACGGGGCGGAGCCATCGTGGTAGTCTGAGAAACGGATCTCAGCCGAATGCTCTGATAGGCTCACTTCCACAATGAACCCGCCCAGCTAAAAGATAACACATTGAAAGACATTTTATTTATTTATTTTTTATTAGTGAGGTAGGGGTTTAGCATGTTTCTCAAGGATGCCTACCGTTAAAATGTGGACACTGGGGTTTGAACCCAGTGGAGAACACCGTTACCAATAGAATATCCTGCCCCCCCTAAAATATTGTAAGAGTGGTTTGCTATAGTTTTTGTTGAGGGAAATTTGCGGCTCATGCACTCACTGTGTTGTCCAGCTTCAGCAACAGGCAGTTCTCTGGCCTTGTGAAGTCGATGGTTCGAGGAGGCGCTTCACATCCTTCTACCCTGATCTTCAGCCTCTTGGTGTCCTTCTCAGGCCAGAAGGGAATGGCCGACTGAAAAGATAACATCAGAGCAACCATATATATCTACAGAGCGGGCAAAATATTGTAATTAACTTTATTTTTATAAAGTGTTGCTGATAGTAAAATAAAATGAAAGCCTAGGATTACTTCAACACAAATCTCTTGCAAATGTTTCAGAATCGGTAATTACATTTTTTATTCTAGTAACCAATATAAACACTTTTCTTCGGTCTGGCAGGAGAAGGCTACCCTGTTTATTAAGCATTGAGAACTTGGTTAAGACCTGTTCGGGCGGAGCTGGTGTCCAGTTGTCCTGGCCCTCCTCGCTGATCTGGATCACATGCTTGGTGCGGTTTTTCAGCAGGTAGAAAGGCACAAAGGTCACGATGCGTGTCAGGCTGAAACTGCTGGCATCGATCTTCACCCCGACCTAGAGGAGTGGACACACCCATGAACTCATGTGTGACGCAAAGACACGATGACAGAATCAGTGAATTTAGCCCATCATTCTAGCTATCTAGCCCCAAGTTGGGGGGGGTTCAAATCTTACCAGGTAGTCTTTGTATCTGCCTTTACATTTCACATCTCCATAGCTACCGACAGTATCCAGGGAGAAATCATCGGAGAGGTCGCTGTCTGAGATCATAAGACGCACCTGAGAGACAAAGCACAGAATACAAATCAACAAAAACTTGTGAGTTTCACTTGGGAGAGAATAACTGAAAATGTATATTTTTAAATACGGATAGAAGGCCAAAATGGAGAAGAAAATGACACTAATGTTAACATGGTCCAAAGAGGGTCCAAATCAAACATTGCATTCTCGATACCCATCAACAACCACAAGACACAATAGGATTCACGTCCTCATGCGAGTTCATGATGATCATGCCTTGTTGTTCTGCAGGAAGTTGCGGGGCTTGAAGGAGAAGAGCAGGGGCATGTCGTAGTCCAGCGCGTGTTTCCGATGGATGTCGTCGGCCTTGTACTGCAGCAGTCTCCCGGTCTTGTTCACCATCCAGTAGGGCGAGTGGATGGCCACCACCATGCGGCCCGCCTCGTAGACCACGTGCACGGCGATGTCCAGGTCGGCCCGGGGCCTATCGCTGCCGACGTCCATCACCTCGTCCTCCTCGTCGCGCGTGGACTGGAACACGATGAAGGAGATCTCATCTTGGTTTGCATGGAAGCTGGGTGTAGGAGACGATAAGTGTAAACAACGACGCCACTTGTTGTGTCCAGTGATACATTACATGTTGTTGTGTATATGTAAAGCCTGTGTTAAGGGAGGCTAACTCAATCTAGAAAAGTAGCAACCGTTAAAATTAGACCATAATAAAATGTCTCTACCGTTAGATGGAAAGTCAGGGAGATGGAGAAGTGATGGCTCATTAGACACAGACCCGTATGAGGCAGTCCAGTCCTGGGACAGGTAGTCAAGGAGTCGCAGCGCAAGGCTGGAGCGGTTGATGATGGCCGTGTGAAGCTGGGCGGAGTGGCCCGGGTCTAGGATGACCTCAGGGGCAGTCCGTCCGCTATCCTGTTCAACCGAGACAGACACAAAGCACAGATCAGAAGGACAACATTTTGCATACTGCCTGGGATGGTTCCTGTAGGATGAGAGTATTTTGTGTGTAGTTTTACCTGTAACTTGTAGGCTACGGGGTTGGGGAGGAGGTAGTGTGTGTGTTTACCTATAGCTGGTAGGCTACCGGTTAGAGTAGGCGGTTGTGTGTAGTTTTACCAGTAGCTTGTAGGCTACAGGTTGGAATAGGAAGTTGTGTATAGTTTTTTCTTGTAGCTTCTAGACTACAGGTTAGAGTAGGAGTCTGTGTGTATGTTTACCTGTAACTTGTAGGCTACAGGGTAGAGTAGGAGGTTGTGTGTAGTTTTACCTGTAGCTGGCCAACTACAGGTTAGAGTAGGAGGTTGTGTGAAGGTTAACCTTTAGCTTGTAGGCTAGAGGGTAGAGTAGGAGGTTGTGTGTAGTTTTACCTGTAGCTTGTAGGCAACAGGGTAGAGTAGGAGATGGTGTGTAGTTTTACCTGTAGCTTGTAGGCTACAGGTGAGAGTAGGATGTTGTGTGGCGGTTTACCTGTAGCTTGTAGGCTACAGGTTAGAGTAGGAGGTTGTGTGTAGCTTTACCTGTAGCTTGTAAGCGATGGGGTAGGGTAGGAGGTTGCGTAACAAGATGGATGGCCACAGGTGGAGGACGTAGGACTCATCAAAGTTCTCCCCGGCATTCCCGGTGTGTTTGGACACCACGGTGTCCTTCACCGGCACCATGTTGACCATCAGCACGCCACCCTCGTTGCCGCGGCGATGGCAGTTCCTCTGCAGGCTGGTCACGGGCTCTTGGTGGCAGATGTCCTCGTAACTGAAGCCCTCAGAACACTGAAACTCCTGCTCCTGTTCCTCCTGCTGCTGCTGTTTCTCCTTCACCTGTTCCTCCTGGGGCTGCTGTTCCCCCTGCTCCTGTTGCTGTTCCTCCTGCTCCTCCTTCTCCTGATCCTCCTCAGTGGCATCCTGGGTCAGTGGCTGTAGACTCAGCTCAGACCTGTAGGGGGCAGCAGACGGTCGAGAGTAGAATTAAGTTTGGATGCGCCAAAGTGATAAGCAACCATAAAACAGAGTTGGCCATACAATGCTATTGGTGGTGGGTGCTGTCGTTCGAATTGTGTTATGGTGGGTCATGGCATCGTCACCTGTAGGAGTCCAGAGGAACACAGAACTCCTCTTCAGGCAGAGCTGTCCCCAGACATGTTGGTCCCTCAAATACTTTGAACGGGATGGAGAAGTGATTGATGATCTGTAGGAAGGAATGGAAATGATGGTTCTTTTATTTGTGTCAGTTTTCAGAAGCCTGAGTATTCCGTGCTAAGATGGATTTAATTGAAAAGCTTGCATTTGATTAGTGTCTAAAGCGAGGGACAGACTCAGGTCAAGAAGTTTGATCTGTTTACACCAGAGAATCGCCATGAGGAAGAACATTATTTTAACCAAACATAGGCTGTACCAGAAGTGACTAACTCCTTTAGTTTCCCCTCTGAAATAAATATCCATCTATTCCTTTATCAGTCTCTAATGGCTTCACAAACTGACCATTTAAAAGCATCAACTAATCCAGAGAGAAAGGTAGACGGCCGTGGGTTTAGAGAGAGAAGGTGGCTGTGTGTTTAGAGAGAGAAGATGGCTGTGGGTTTAGAGAGAAGATGGCTGTGGACCAACCTGGAAGGGGGAGCGGATCTTGATGTACTTGCTTCCCTCCACAGAGTAAATCTGGCAGACCAGGAAGCGAGTGACCCGCGACTCGTTGTGGATGACGCTGTACATGCCCCGGCCCACCTTGATCAGGGGGATCACACTGACCGACGTGTGGCCCACAGGATCTGGGGGTGGGGGGTAAAATTATGCAATTTACTCAAGGTGCGACTAATCAGGTCTCAATTAAGACGCATTATGTCTATAACGTATGTCTATTACTTAAATTATGCCGTCTAAATTCTCAAATAACAACACTGATTTATGAAGGTTATGAATAATTTGCAAGTTATAGAGATTTATACAACATAAGCTATCAGCAGTACTTACTGGGCTGTATGTAGTAGTCCTTGGCACTCAAAGAGGTCATGGCGGAGAACTGGTCCGAGTCGGTGGTGGTTCTCTTGTAGTCCATGTTGAGGCTCTCCCCGTCCTGGAGCTCCACGGTGTGGTTGTAGCCCACGCGGCCGATGGGGCTGAACATCTCGCTGTAAAGGACCGACACGGGCAGACCCAGCCGGTTCTTCACCACAAATGGGGCCTCGTCCTCCTGGAAGGACTCCCCGGACTGCTTGGAGAAGGCCTACGGGAGGAAGCGAGCCAGGTGAGGACTGACGACAGGACCCCACAGTTGATCCAATGGACTTAGATACGTTCAAACAACACTGCTCCTTTATAAATGATGCGGCGTACGGCAATGGGAATCAGAAGAAGCTCAGGAAGCCGGAGCATTCCCAGCTCAGTGCGTCCATTATAATAAACCGAAACTGCTACACAGACTCTATTTTTGCCTCTTGGTCTATTTTTGTGCGGCGATGCGGCCCTGAAACAGGTAAATACTCCATAATACTGCGTAAAAACCAGTACAGACAGAATGATTTAAATGAATTCCTAGAAATGTAACCCTATAGAGCTAACATGTCGGTAAATTTTCTTTATTAAAATTATATTAAAATATATTCACGTGCAATATTATCTTATGAACAACATTTTAACTTTTCTAGATAACGTTGCTCTTCCAAATCCACATCTCTTTGAAACTAAAACCTTATTAAAACAGAGATCCTCACCACGCCCAGGTTACTGAGCATAGTCAGTCCACACTTGGAGAGGGTGATGTTTAGCTGGTCCATGCTGCTGATACTGATCACGGTCTTGTAGTTTGGCACGTTGAAGTCCACCTCATCCGATAGGCCTGAGTAGATCATCGACTTCTTCTTCATCTTTTGGGCAACGGATAAAATGGTGGTGAGAAACTGTGCGCATGTGTGTATGTGCATGGCTGGTGTGTGTGTATGCGTGTGTCACCACCTTCAGTTCCAGGGACCAGGGTCTGAAGCTGTCTTTATCCTCCTCTAATGGCTCCAGCAGTGGTTCCCAAACCCCCAGCACCTCATTGTAATAATGAACCTTATGAGCCCCACACACACACACACACACACACACACACACACACACACACACACACACACACACACACACACACACACACACACACACACACCCTTTTAGCATTGACATGTATATCCTCCTACCAGGTGTAAGCTTATCATTCATTGCGTTCATTCATATTCATAAGAGAGACATCACAAGCAGATGGTACACTCCAGACTAGGGGGAGGATCTATCAATCATGATGGATTCATTAATCGCAGCCACCAGTGGCTGTGTGGCCTTCTCATCTCGAACTACCTTGATGCTCGGGTGGAATCGTCACCAATAAAAACCATGCGTGTGTCCCCTTTGTGTTTCCCAGACGTGCCGTGTTTGGATGTGTTTACCTCCAGGTTGAGTCGGCTGTACAGGTTGATGAGTGTGTTCCAGTTCTTCACGTTCCCGAGGAACGAAGACTTGGCCAGAAGCATGGGGGCGGTGCGGTGCCCCAGCCCCGCCTCTAGAGTCACGCAGATCGAGTTGATGTCCACCTGCGCGGGACGCACAGCAGATGGAATCAAAGATAATTGTGCCTTTATTTTCTCTTACGTATGTATTTATTTTATTACTTCATTTTATGGTGCATTTTCTAGGATGCTTTTTATGACGATGTTTCTACGTGAAGCACTTTGAGTCTGCCCCGTGTATGAAAAGCGCTATATAAATAAAGTTGCCTTGCCTACATGTCAAATACCATACTAAAGGCACATGAGCCCCTCTCCAACACAATCCCCTCCATGCTTTGAAACAGTGGGCCTGCAGGCCTACCTTCAGCGACTCTCCCTGGGGTATCAACGGGGCCTCCGTCTTGGTGGCTACGTCTCCGCCCTCCTCCAGGAACCACATTTTGAGGTCCTTCCAGTCACTTTTCTCGCAGAGCTCCGGCACCACAGGGCTTTCGAGCTCTTGGGGCGTCTCAGCCGCGGGTGTCAGCACCGATAGGATGGTGAGCATGGTGTTGATGATGATGGGTGATACCTGGACAGGCAAATAATACAGCTATGAAGACACTATGGGGACTTCTCAACTACTTTACTGTCTGTTTTCCAAGGCACCTGAAACTAAACAATATTTTACGTGACCCATTGAGGGAACACACAAACAAACACAGGGTTTTCCCATTATTCAGATATTTGCTATTCAGATATCTGCTTTTTGAATCCGAATATTCGATTTTCTCCATAGCTAGGGATGGGTGGGTATTGGAAATAAACAGACAAAAAAATCAGACAAATTGTATAATATGTCTTTGTGTCAATAGCGAGCGTGAGATGGACGAGGCTCCTACCTTGAGTGTGAGTGCGTGGATGGAGACTTCCATTGTCTGAGGGCTGCCCAGAGGATCGTTCTTCTGGAAGAACACCTGACACGGCTGTAGCACCGTGGTCAAGTTGTCCGTCCTCTTCTCCCTTAGGAAGGGACACGTCACCACCTGCACAATACAAACGGATAAAGAGACTTTCAAAAGACAATTTGGTAGCCAAGTCAGTTGACTTTCTGAGCGAGTTCACCCTCCATCTAACGGTCTCCAGATGGGCTAGAATAAGGCAAACCGTGAGATACATTTCATTTGTAAATACATTTACAAATGTATTTTTTTAGTAGAATAAAATATATTTGTGAATTTTTTCAGTGTAGTTAATTTATGACATATTTCTGTTCAAACCATTAACGGATCTGTCAGGTTTCTGATATGTGTCCCCCCCAATGTTAAACTCATTCCTACGCCCCTGTTTGTAACCATCCATTTAGTGTTTTTTTCGTGTCGCCTCACTAACAGGACTCTAAAAGCCAGACAGAACCACAGAACCTGGGTGGCTTCAAGGTGTATTGACTGTGTGTGGTCATCACACTGGCACACTGAGCCCAGTTGCTCTCGCACCTTGAGATCGTTAATAATGGCGGTCATCAGCGCTCCCTCCGCGCCGCTCTTCATCACCAGCTCGCACTCCGTGGTCATCACCAACGCCGGGGCGTCGGCGCGCGTCAGGTCCGCCACAAACACGATCTCGGGGTTCCGCACCACTATGTTGATCTCCATCTTGGACACTGCCGCCGGAGCTGCGACTAGGAGGGAGAACGGGGGGGAGGGGGGGTGAAGAGAAGGCAATGAGACACGAGGATGACATCAAAGGAAGACAGAATGTAGGGCCGGTGCCAGGTGTTAGGTAGCTCTTAGTAAATACCAGACAAAAGAAGAAAAACATGTTGAATTATAACCAAGATTGCGGTTGTTTGTTTGTTCATTTGCAAATGATAAAAACTAGGAAAAAAACGAATGAGGCTTAGGTGTTGGGAGCAGCCGACTGACCTGCAGACTCTTTGGACGTGGTGGAGGCGGCAGCGTTTCTCTTGTCTCCCGCCCCACTGGCGGGCTTGATTTGGGGTGCCGGTGCGAAGCCCTGCTTAGACGCCTTGAGGAACACGTCGGCCACGGTGAGCAGGAACTCCATGCTCGCACACAGGTAGATGTCCTGCACCACGGTGTCCAGGACAATCCCTTCACGACCCTGACGGTAGTTCACCTCCACCATCATGTTCCGCTCAGCCCCCGGACGCATGGCCATCATCCTGGGGTATGGGGAGGGCGTTGGTTGGGGTACGGATGGAGAGCAGGTGAAGGTGGAGGCAAGAGGCAGAAGTTGACGATAAATATTCTACATCTACAGCTAGGGCTGGGCGATTAATCGAACATTGATCGCGATTTTAGCGTCAAACGATCACAAAATTAACATAATCAAGTTTTTCGATTTTCTTTTATTATTATTATTTTTAAATGTTTTATAGAAAGGGCAGAACAGCTGGATACATATCTGTATATCATTTTAGATTGGAACATTTTCCTTTAGACCATTTGTGTATTTTATCAAGGCGAAAGTTCTGTTACAATAAAAAAAATCGGAGAGACATGCTGAATAAATGCAACATGTTTTCAAACTCAAAAAGAATCGTTTGAATTATCGTGATTTCAATATTGACCAAAATAATCGTGATTATGATTTTTCCCATAATCGAGCAGCCCTATCTACAGCCATCAACATGAAAGTTGTGTCATGCAAGACTTTTAGCTTTAAGTAGGTGTTTTTGTGTGTGAGAAAGACAATGCAAAAGATTACCATTTTGTTTTAAGATCATCCTTAGTCGTTTAACAGACCCTTTTACCCAAAATTAAGGAGCAAAAAGTGGTTAGGACCTTTTTTATGCCCCCGGCATGTAGTACTATGACATGTCTTCATTACAAGTGGCAGTTATGTGCCATTTAATTTGCCATGGCCTCTCTAGTACCTTGGGGTGACCATCTTGACGTTGGGTCTCTTGTCGTCCAGAAGGCAGTTGGCCAGGCGGACCGAGGCCTTCATGGAGCTGTCAGACAGCAGGTGGACGGAGGTGGAGATGGTTCCCAGGGTGAACTCTGCCAGCTTCAGTTCATCATCGTGAGAGCAGTCCAGCTGTGCCTGCATAACAACACAGCGAGTGATGTTTAAAACAGACACAGACAGATTGATTGATAGATAGATTGATTAAACTGAAGTCTACCTATCCATTATACATCTGGGTGCTGTCACCAGTGGATAGACATTTTGAAACACGCAGTAGGACCTTTAGTTTGATAGTTTCTACTCTACACTTAATATTTCATGTTCATCAAGTTTATTATGCATTAAGGACAAGCCTGTGTAGGAGGGGTCTGGTGTAATCGTATTTTTCTCTTGGAGGATACTCAAGAAATCAAATGTGAACAAGAGATTTTTAGGTCATTGGCTACACAAACAATACTGAGCTGTAGGTTCAATTGTCCCACACTGTCAAAAACAATGTGTGTATGCATGTGTACTTGTGTGTATATATATGGTTGTGTGATCAGCTACCTCGTCCCCGGTGGGCTTGAAGAGAACCACCGTCATGGAGTCAAACTTGAAGATCAGTTTGAGGGAGTCCTTCAGCTTGCTGTTTTTCTGAGTCTCCACCACTGCCGCCGTCACCACTGTGTTACCTGTGGCTGGAGGATTCCCAAACTATGATCACACTGCATAGAACACATCACTTGTACCGCAAGTGACTGCTACAGCCTACAGACTGCTGTTTAAATCAATCAAACGCTGTTTGGATCTGAAGCCCACAAGCTCAGATCTTTAACTTTTGGACAATCAATTTGAGTGCTTTTATCTTCTGAAACATACAACCTAAGGAACTTAAGAATGGAGTGTTTGGGAGGTTCAAAGTCATGCTTGCACACAAACACACATGCGCGCGCACACACACACACCCCCAACTCACTTGGGGATGGGCCTATCAGTCCGGAGCCTTGGGATCCTTTGGTGGACAGGGTGTCGGGGGCGGGTCCGCTGGGGGGGGGAAGGGCAGGAGGGACAGGGTCCGAGGTCTCCGTCAGATTCTCTCCCAGAGTCCTCAGCACCACTGTGATGTCGTCCTGGCTCAGGATCAACTGTGGGACAAGCAGACATACACCTTTAGGCCACAGTAAATGAAAGAATGCCCGTGGCCAATGTTTTTTTCAGTCCATTTAAGCGTCGTCAGGTGTGTGTTAAAAATGCAGATGTGTTTGGGAAAGTTGTCAATCGGATGTCCCGTTTTTGGGACAATCGATGGTCTCAAATGTATCAAATTGTGAGAGACCCGACGTTAAACACCTTAAACTCCAAGACCATTTTTATGTTTGGATGATGGTTGACATTAGCTATCCAATTCAAAGCAGTTAATACGCCATGGGCAAACTATTGTTTGCCCATGCCTGGATCGTCATTCAGGCTAACATTACTAATCCATGATTGCATGATATACTTCAATGAATAGGATTAATTTAATCTTAATCGATCTACTAAAAGATGAGGCGTGTTACACTGAAAAGGTGCTTGTGGCCGACGTACGTTCAAGGGTTTGAGGTGAGCAGTGATCTCTATATCAGGTATGCTGTGGTACCAGGTGGAGGACAGGTTCCTCTGGATAGAGATGTCCAGGCTGACTGGCTTCAACAGCTGCATTTGTCCCTGGAAATTACCATCCTCATATGTGGTCCTGAAAATACCATGAGGGGGGGGAAGACATAGTGAGACATCTTTAACCCACAAGCCACTACTAGACTATCTTGGAGAGGTAATATCTAATAATAGAAAAAAGTATTGGAATACAATGAACTTGAACAGCGGCAACATTAAGCCAGAGAAGGAAGTTGCAGTCATCTCATTAACAATGCCTATTGAACCACCCTGCCCAGCCTCTCTACCTGTACATGTTGAGGTCGCTCAGCTCCACGTTCATGATGTCCACGATGGGCGGGATCTTGATGTGCGTTTTGGACGGCATGCGCGTGAAGTGGTTCTTCACCGACAGGAGGCCCAGGTCAGCCACGATAACGTTGGCCGACGTGGAGGACTGCGGCAGGAAGACGACGGGCGCGTTGAAGTGCACGTTGAGGGCGATGCGCGTGCTGCGCTCGGCCAGCTCCATCACGCCCGTGGCCGCCTTCTCGGCCGCCTGCGCCGTGGCCTCGGCCAGGGCCTCCTTGGCCGCCTGGAAGTTGTTAACGAACGCCTGGTGGTTGTGGACGGATTCATGGGTCGATCGACGGGAAGAATGATGGAGGAAAAAGACATGGCTTGTTGTAGAAAGTTCCGTGCAATAGATGAAATACGATAAAATGCAATAACATGTCTCCAACAAAAAGTTTTGCCATATCTTTCGTAAAAATGTATGAATTATTGTAATAATCATTTTCAATATGCTAAATACGCTATATGATTACTGTCCCACAACCGCAGGCTATCTTATACATAACATAATCACAAAAAATCAATCTATTTAATGGAAGCCCTAGTTTTATTTTATATAGTTACATTTATCCAAAGCGACTTACAGGATAAATTATTATCCGTATATACTATCCTGCCTCCTATGTGGATCATTTTCAGGCCTATAAAAGGTTTGAATTACTTGATAGGATTGTAGAGGGCCATAATACTGCAGTGGAATTATTATGCAGAAGTTCTCACCAGTATGGAGGAGACAAACTTGTTGAGGAAGACGACTTGGATGCACCCCACAGTCAAGCTGACTGAGGTGTCCACCTTTGTCATGTCCAGGTAGGCGTCGCCCTCCGTGGCATCCGTGTAGTTGATCATTTTAAAGTCAAAAACCTCCTTGTCCGCTATGGATACCGTCTAGAGAACAGAGATGTTTAAATAAAAACTCTGCCTAGCTCCGGCCACTAGAGTTCAAAATAAATCGTTGAGCCATTCATGTGTAGGCCAAACTTGTTTTGGGATGATCTTTCCATTAATTACACTTTTGACAAGGACATCAAAAATAAGAGTTCATACAGGATAGACATGGCCAATTAACATTTTAGAAGGGGGTTAAATTATATGACCACCGAGCCTCTATATTTCAAATAAAATGTGACCGGTTGTTTTTTATGGTTCAACCCATTGGAAATCATTTGTAATCAATAATTACAGTATTTAAATTGTACAAATCGCCTAATGAAATACAACAAAGCAGCTTTATATATTGATGGTCAATCTTCAGAACTAAACAGACTTGTTATTGAACAATAAGATCAGTTATTGTTGAATCATACTTTTTTGTAGAGAGCTTCTTTGTCACAGTCCAGGATGATGATGTTCTTGAGATTAGCCAGAATTTTCATCTCCTTTTTCCTCATCAAGACTTCAGAAACCAGACCTGCAAGACAGAAACCAGGAACACAGGTCACACAATTGTAAATTGAAAACTCTGAATTTCTAGATATGGCTTTTCAATGGCTTCTACAGTTTTACTTTGAGTTGGACGAAAACATTACTTT
Organism: Pollachius pollachius; assembly: GCF_949987615.1. NCBI lineage: Eukaryota > Metazoa > Chordata > Actinopteri > Gadiformes > Gadidae > Pollachius > Pollachius pollachius. The sequence continues at coordinate 9,519,463 of NC_136934.1, read as the reverse complement.
CATACTCTTTTTATAAACAGGAAGCTTTTTTACAGAATTGTTAATTGTGGTCTCAATGAATTAGCAGAGCTACAGCAGACACGCTGTGGTGGATTGTTCTGTACCTTCTATACTGATCTCTGATATCCTGGCCTTCTGCCCTCGGATGAAGATCTTCAGACAGTCCAGATCGGCTCTGATGTGTAGATTTACTACATCCTCAAACTTTGATTTTTTAGTTGCTGGGAGAAAAATGTGAAGAGAAGACGGAAGAAAGGAGACGTACATAAGAAATACACAAATAAATGACAATATGGAGAAATAACCTAAGCAGTATGATCTGATTTTTCTTATTTCTTTCTTAACTTTTAGACATTTTTACACTGAATATCAAAGTTAATATTCTACAATGAATGTATTCTCCTTTAGGCATATAACAAAAAAAAAAACATTATCCAAAAAACAAATGGAAATGGATGGAAACACAAGTTACATTTGATCTTTGCTACCACAGATTCCTCCTTCTTGCCCTCCTCGGAGTCCCCCTCCTCCTCCTCCTCCTCCTCAGGGATGGTGGGCAGCTCCTCTGATCCCCCCTCCTCCTTCGGTCTGGAGGGGGGGAGGAGGCTGTTCAGGAAGTTCATGGAGTTGAGCAGGGCCTCCGTGTGCAGGTGCACGTCCAGCGAGGAGAAGTTCACCTGAAGCCAGGCGAGGGGGAGCAGAGCAGGGTTCAAACAGTGGGATCGTGAGCATGCTGCAATAGCTGAAAAGCAAAACCCATTTCAGCTCTATTGTAACAAAATCCTGATCAAAAGATGTTTCGTTTAGCTTTCTTCCAATTGAGGTATATTTAACCCTTTTGTTTTGGTCCTACCTCTCAAATGTATAACTGTGATTCTGATTCAAATTGTATTTGCAGTTATTGTTGTGTTGCAGTTTTGTGCAAAATTCCCTTGATTGAGAGAATTGATTGATAGAAATATGTTGTTAATTGTACAATGGAACTAAATACAATGACTAAATATGGTTAAATTAGCAAACATTTAGTGATTTAAAAAAACGGTGCCTTACCTTGATGAGCTGTTCTGTGTTATGGTGTAGGGTTTTGAACTCTGGGCCGGTCCTGTCAGCCTGGGAGTAAAACACAATGTACACTGACTTTTATAGACTCCCCTACTTGATAAAGCCCAATGGGAAACCCCACAAAACCTGTCAACTAAACACAGCGCCACTAAGCCACTTTAACACCACAGTGATCAGACTCAAATTATGGGTTGAAATACTTGAATAAACTGCAGCAAGGGTTCAAGTGAGTTTTGTTTGGAGAAATCTGCAACCTTGACTGCAGAACGTAATGTCAGTTATGTTGTACGTAGAGGATACCTTTGTATATTCCAGAGTGAGCAAGTCCTCCTCTTTGTTGTCTAAAGTAGTTATCAGATGAACCTCCTTCTCTTCAGAATCTGTGCAGATAACAAACATGGTAAGGACACAACCAAACCATTAATACACTTATGATGCATAGTCTGGGGATTTAAATTCTCACGAGTAAGCATCCTAACGGTAGGCATTATTGTACAAGTTACCTAATACCTGCTCCATAATGAAATACATCTGAAATTCACTGTAAAACGCTTTGGATAAGATAGGGTTAAATAATGAATAGTAATAACAAATGCATACAAATAAACACAGAATGGATTGAATACAAACATATGAACATCAATTTAATTTACACAGAGAGAATTCAATGTAACCCCAAGCCAATACAGACCTATGTACTCTGGACACTTGAGGCAGATCTCCTTCAGGAATGTGTACGAGGTCATGTCGAAGGAGCGCATTTTCAGCTCCGTCCCGAGGCCATCGATGTCAAGATGGAGGACAAGGATCTCTTTACCTTTGGCCATGCGATACAGCTGCACAGACAACTGGACGCACGGCGAGGGGAAGGGAGAAGAAAGTTAAAATCGTACAAAACAAAGCTGTGAGCCATCCAGACAGGATCTTTGTATATTATTGGTTTAAATGATTGTCCTTGTGACATTTCTCCTTACCTCATTAATCTCAAACCTCAAGAGCAACTCTGTCATGTTCTTCTGCGGGTCTTTCTTCACCACGCCTCTTCTCCTGACCGAGTCGGCACCCTGAAGAGAGCCCGGCATGTCCGAGAAGAACTGCCTGTCTCCGAGGGGAGAGGTGGGAGCGTCGTAGAACAGGTCCTCCTCTGAGCCTGCCAACCGAAACACAAGGAGGATCGACGTCAGACGATAGCCCAGGGGTCGTATGAGTTAATCGACAGCACTACAGACAGGGCAGGTGTCCAGGTCTGTGATGAACTCACCTAAGGAGGTGATGCTGATGGTTTCACAGGAGTCGAAGAGGAGTGAGGAGCGCAGGTCGGCCACGGCGGGGGGTCTCCTGGGAGTGAGCTGGGGGGTGTAGGGCTGCCTTGGCTGGAAAAAAGGTAATCCAACACAGATCCTCAGCTGATGAAAAACAGCAGGTTCTAAGGGGCTTTTCAGAGATTGTGCAGGCCTTGGTGTTTAGTAGCTAGTCTACAGGAAACTCCTCCTTTTCTTTTTGCAGTTTATACCTAAAACTGGTACAGAAAAGTGTATATAGCAAAACAATATTCAATGTCTAAACAAGGGCAATGTCAAAATAATATCTCATAGCATTTAGTCATGAAGCTGACACTTTGCTGGCACCAGTGACAGCAATTATTACATACATTATGACATATTGTAGAAATGTAAATGAGCAGGTAGGGTTTACCCATCTTGCCAAAGGACCTGCAGGTAGACTGTGGGCGTTGGCGTTTGGCCCAAAAAGCATTGCAGCCAGGACGCCAAAAACAGGGTGGGGTTACCTTGGAGGTGGTGCTGCGTGGGGCTGGCCGGCTCTCGGGCAGAGGGATGCTGTCGACCAGCTCCAGAACACCCCGGACCCGGTCGTCAGAGATACGCAGCGACAGCAGCGGGAGCTCCGCCGAGATCTTGAACCTTGAATAATCAATCAATCAATCAGTTAATCATTCACAGATGAATGCAACACAAGACATGGATACAAAGAATTACACACTAATTAGATATTTCCTGTTATCGTTGTCGGATAAAAAAATATATTTAACCATGTTAACATTTCTGCTCCAACTCACAGGAAGCCTGAACCTATCCCAGCTAATTATCATCTTAACTATATATAGATTAAGAGCAGGGAGGCACCTTGACAAAACACACCATTCTTGATTCAGACTCAGCAATTAAGAGCGAAAGAGCCAATTTTATACTTGGAGGCAGGCTTGTCTTTTCTACATAATCTTTGCATTAATAATCTCCACTGTGCATTTTTGCATCGTCTTGTCAAAGGGATGACCCGCAGAGGAACACGTGGTCCTTCAAACAATGTGGCCCAATGTGTATCCCCAGAGGAGGGGGAGAGGTCTTACTTGGCCATGCGGGAGTCTGTGACCACCATGGCCCGGCTGAAGACCACCTTCAGGTCCACGGGCTCCAGGATGTGGAGGGAGGAACGCTTCTGCTTACGAGCCCTCTTCCAGTCATCGTCTGATCACAAGGGAGGGGGTTGGAAACGCATTGAATTTATAACTGTTCATGGGTGATGGGACTTCGGATTCTCTGTTGGATTAGATTACATTTTCTTGTTATGGATTATTGTATTCCCTTTGGGGATGGATTTTTATTGGTAGCAATGAAACAAGTATTATTTTCTCTGTGCATTGACACTTCTGTGATCTATTATCTCTGTTATACAAGAAGAAAGTGACAATATTTAAAAAGAGTCATCAGAACAGATGTGTGCGTGTGTGCGTGCGTGCGTGCATGCGTGGGTGAGTGCGTGCGTGCATGCAAATACCTGGTTTGCTATATAGGAATTGCAAGTTGGTGAGTTGAATGTTGAAGCTGTCATAAGCCCTGGACATGATGTCTTCAATGGTGCTGCTTCCCACACAGAGCTGAGGCAGGTCCTTCTTACTCATACTGGTCATCTGCCCAAACAGGTCACATAAAGGTTCAATAACCCCAGTGTGTTGTTTTTGTCATGTCAACCACTTTCCCTTTCGTTTGGTTACCTTGAAGTGACCGAGATCCAGCAGCATGATGTTCTGCGTGGCGTCATAAAAGCCAGTCTGGGGTATGATGACGTAAGACGCCATCAGGTTCACGTTCAGATCCAGAACCTTCTGGGTCTCAATCACATACATCAACCCTGGTAGGAGAAATGGATTACACAGATGTAAAAAAATAGTTATGTATAATGATAACAGAAATAGGAATATACACTCAAAATGTTATGTGTTGCTGTTTAGCCGCTCAGTTAGTACATCAATTCACATTTTCTTGGTTGAACATTTTGAATTCCACCAAATCTGAAAGTAGACACTGTAAAAATCTGTGCTTTTCTGTTGAATTTGCAGTGTGTTTCCCACCAGTTGATGTTCGATCTCTGAACTGCTCCAGTTTCATCAGAGTAGCGTTGGTCAGCTCGTCTAGCTGCAGGTCGTCAGGCGGCATGAAGAACGCCGACATACTGTTCACTGTGGACTGCACACACAGATACACAGACATAAACACACACATAGACACGAAAGATAGACAGACAGACACAAACACCATATAAAGATGACATGATGAAATAATGATGGAAAGTGAGTCAGACAATTCAAACAAAATAAACGTTTTTAATAGTTTTGACAAAACCTGTTCGATCAGTGCATTACGATACGCTATACACCTGAACACACACACACACACACACACAACTCACAGCGTCGTAGATGATCTCCAGAGGTTGGGACTCAACGCGAAGCCGCTGGTCGGCGCTCTGGTCCATGGGGTTGATCTCAAACAGGAAGCTGAGCAAGGGGGTGCCCGTTGCCATGGAAGCCTTCCTGGACGACAGCAGGGTGGGAGCTGGCCGGTCCCCCGCCAGGCCAGTGACCTCAAACAGTTTGAGCTTGGCTTCTAATCTGGACGCAGCAACAACACAGTCACAACAAGGTTCAATACTATGTCAATATATCCTCTTGAGTTCATAAGTACAGAGCTGAAATAAGTTCATAATATTTCATTGATCCAAAACAATGTCGTAGCATTATTAGAAAGAACATTTACCAACATTGCCTTCTGAAAATTCAAAGCTATCAGACATTATTAACTAAATAACCATGTCAATGTAGACAGCCTTGAGCAGCCTCTGCCTGCTCCTTAATGAAATTTATCTGAATTTACGGTCAGCCCTTTTAGATAAAAGCATCTTCTAAATACCAGAGTATAACCGTGAAATATGAACATACTTGATGGCTTGAGCTCCGGGTCTCTGTGTTAGCATGGAGTTGAGCGTCTCCACTGTCAGCTTGAGGATTTCATCCTTGTCCTTTTTCTCTTTGATGGACAAGGACAGTTTCTCTAGATGGAAGTTCACCTTCATGTCCTCAAACTACAAAAAGAGAAGACGTTCATTCTTATAATAATTAACAAAAAATCACTGAAGTAAGGTAAGATCGTCATCGAAATCTTTCAATTGTTTTTTATTATTACTTTTTTTCCGGTAAGGTTGCTTTTAATGTTTCTCATAAACTTTTATTGCAATTCTAAACTATCAACTTTCACTTATATACACACCATGACTAATTCCTTGAGCATGAAAGCTAACCTGGCAATAAATCCTTTGCAATTGTAATTTTGTATATCAGTAGACAACTTTTGAATGCAAATTTTCTTTGCCATAGAACTCACATTCTTTGGCAGGTTAGGATTGACGGCTGTCTCGCTGTAGCCAATGGCAGTGTAGAGTTTGTTCTTCTCAGCAGGGGTCATAATTCTGTCAAAACCTTCAGCAGAGACACAATTTACAAAGTCATTAAGAAGAAACTTTCATCCAAATCGAATTAAAAAAAAAACATGTCATTAATGAGCAAGTAAGTGGTATGCCTCTTGCTCAGGGATGGCTACCGATAGACCGCAAACCTTTCTGCTGGGATCAAACCCCTAACCCCAAGCGACTATAAAGCCCCTGACCACACAGTAGACACATTTTGTAAAATAATAATCTATCAATGATGGATTGTTGTTATCCATGAAAAAAAATAAAATAAAGAAACTCTGATGAGAAGTTTGATGTACCAATGAACAAATACATGCATTTGCCTCATAAATGACCCCATTATTCCTAAAATAATAGCATAATAATAAAAATAGTGGTTATTTGTGTACCTCCGGCGTCCACCTCTTTAGGCTGTTCAGGGTCCTCTGCTCCCCAGTTCCACGCCCAGCTGATCCAGCCTTGGGTCTGCTCTTCCTCCACCTTCATCCCAGGCCGGTAAATACACAGCCCTGCTTTACTTGCCTTGGGAAAATGAGTCAAAATGTCAGGCCATGGCCAAGAGATAACACAGAGAGCATACGTACAGCATTACTTATGGTGAAAAACCTAAAGCAAACACTGCACTACAATTAAAAATAGATAATATAATTTGCATTACTATAAAGATATATATATATATATATATATATATATATATATATATATATATATATATATATATATATATATATATATATAAAAAAAAAAAAGATTGAGTGTGAATGTATGTGTCTTAGGTTGTGATGGAAATGGTGATGAGTAAGCTTGGGCTGGTGTAAGCATTACCTCCATCTCAGCCTGCTGTCTGGCCAAGGTGATATTGAAAATATCTAGCGTCTTCTCCGGCCCCTACAAGACAAAATCAATCACAGCTCTTTGCAGACCATGGCCACTCCTGCCAAACGCACCAATTACTTAACGTCCACCATTAGTTCCAGCAGAAAGGCTCTTCTGTCCGGTGTAGAGCGGAAATTATAGACTGCGTGGAATACAATACAACTTCAGCTGTAAAGGTATCAAGTCGTTAATAATTAAATAAAAACATTGTCTGTATGGTTTATCTAACAGTCCTCTTTCTTCCTTTATAATATTTTTTTCTATAATCCCTAAATTTAATCTAACCAGGCACATCATTATTATGATCCATGATACACTTTATACTTCAATGGGTTGAGCATGTATTGATTGTTATCAGAAAAGCATAAAATAATAGTACATAATGAAGTGCTACTATATGCCGAAAGTCTCCTCACTGATCAACATTTCCCTTAACTCAAAACTATGGATCTTGATGATCCACAGTTTTGTATACTGGTGCATCATAGGTGCTTGCACTTAGCAGGCAATTACAGATTCCCAGTGGTGTCAGTGTAAGCATGGCTCACGTGCGCATCAGTGTAACGGGGTCAACTTTCAGCCCATTAACGGATGTAAGCATGTCAACAGCGTTTGTTATGGTTGAGTGGCGTTGCATTGTCAAGAATGATGTTGAGTCTAATCCCAATTAGTAGTTGTTCTAATTGGGATTCACTTACGGAGTCTATATGAACTAATACGGGAAGATTCATCCAAATAATCAGTTGTATGAGGAAAAGTGCAAAAAGTATTAGGTTTCAAACATCAGAGAGAAATCATATGATCCCTAGTTATACTTGTCAATGACTATTTAGGCAACGTTATTGCCTCTCTCACATATATTACATATTCATGCAATTAACGAGCAGGTAGGGGGTAGACACCTTGCTCAAGGGCAGTCAAAGTCAGTCAAGTGGAGGATCGAACCCAGATGATCGAACCCAGGGGGGAATATAACCCAGTACCGTTGGCCTAGGTCCTCCTACCTCCAGGTCTTTGAGCAACTCCTCGCTGGGTTTCCTACTGGTGATCTTCAGCTTGTACAGGTCTCGGTAGCGCTTCACCATGCAGCGGTGTTGCTGGATGTGTTGCCATGACCACATGTGGAGGCGGGGCTTCACGTCGACCTCCAGCACACCTGTGATAACGTAGCGCCACCTAAACACGCCCACAGACAAATTAACAAACACTCAAACAGACATATGAACACTGCTTGTAGGACAAATTCAAAACAACCCATTAATAGTTAAGTTAAGATATTGCATTAAAAAAAATTAGTTTCTAATTGAGAGTTTGTTTCAATGTGAAACTGAAAGTGTTTTCTGACCATATATGGGTGTTTGAGTGAACATGGACGTCCGGTCTGTACTTCCGGTACGGCAGGTTCCGCGACATCAGATCCACGGAACCCAGGAGCTCCAGAATGCTGATGTACTGGAAGGAATACAAGCACTTGATGTTACAACATTAAACCTTTTCAGTCTGAGACTGGATGTGCACACTTACACACACAATACAATGAAGTGAGATGGACTGCTCGTGAGGTTGCCTTTCCAAAAGACCCAGCAAGTGCTTTTATTCTCACAATTCCTCTCAAACTATAGTATCTCTATAGTCTGGCTATTGCCAGACCAAGCTCAAACATAGATTGAACGTTGGTCTGGGGAAGCTGCCGTCATTTTCTTCAGCACAAGAGGCCTGATCAACGTGCCTAGTTCAACTGACTCTGCACGCAATTGGCTGCTTGCCGTCGCTTCCCTGTCGTCATTGTGTTAAACCAGCCAATAGCGCGCTAAGGGGAAAAGCCAGCTTGGTGATTTGCTCCCGCAAAAACGTATCAGAAGCAGAAAGAAATCTACCGCTCTTCTACAGACCCTTGTGCAGGGCAAACCCAAATCGCCGGCAGAATGGGCGGGGCTACCCATTCTAGTATCTTTATGCATGTATGGATTATGTTAATTTTGTGATTGTGACGCTAAAATCGAAATCGCAATCAAAATTTGAATAATCGCCCCGCCCTGATGTAAACATAGCCTTGAAGGAATGGTTCTGTATTTAGGGGTGGCTGAAACAGAAGAAAAGTTTTTTGGACTACAGCAGAAAGAAAAAACATGTTCATCGGTTCTTGTTCATGTAAATCTTAACAAAGCATAAGCTTCGTCTTTGACTTTCAACAAAATAAATCCCTACTCTCTTACCCATCCTCATCCTTCACTCCAACTCCTCTACTCATCTCATTGATGAATAATAAATACAGGGGATGGTCAGTATAATGGTTGGCTATTTGACTCCCAGTGGAATGGTACTAGGTTCGATCCGAGTGTTGAACAAGATGCCTAACTTCTGCCTGCTCCCTAATGACAAGCCTTTAGATTGGGTGTAAGTCACTTTGGATAAAAGATACCGACTAAAAAATATAGATGCCTTCTCCACCACATCAGTTCACCTGGTCCCTGTTCAGCTCAAAGGCCACCTCTCGGAGATTGACCACCAGGTCCACTTTGGGAGAGGAGAAGTCCACATCGGACCTGGGATTCATCCGGAGTTTAGCATCTGCTGTGATGGGCCGGAAAACTGTGCACCAAGAGAAGCGGAGAAGAACACATATATTGAATTTACACATCATTCAATTCCATGTTTGGTATGGAAATATATATTTAGGCCGCATAGTTCTATATTTATTTATATGTTACAGGTATTCGGCGGCTGAATCGTGTCTTAGCAATACTTTTTGGAAAATCTTGAAGCTGTATAACCTAGTATGCTACCAGACTAACTCAGGAGTTCAACTAAAGGCACTTACTGAAGTCATGGCTGACATCGAGAGAGCTCTCGAGTTCAATGCTTTTCTGAAGACACCGCTGAAGGAAGTACAAAAATATATATTATAAGATTAAGATATTAAACTGACAGATTTACACTCTAAACACACGCTATCTAGTTGCTTTACTCTTTACTCTTCCAAAGCCATTACATCAATTGGTGTTGGTATGAGAGCTAAATATTTATTCTTCTCAACAACAAATCACAGATTCAATGCTACTATCTCACTAACAGCCTTGTGTCATCAATAAATTATCACATGCTGACAATCCCATGTCCTCTTGGTCAGCAACGATGTCACGCAGACTAATGCCATGTCATCAACACTTGCCACATGACATTGGAATTGAGGGAAGTGTTCTCCAATGTTCCTACATACAGTGAATAAAAGAAGCCTCTCCGCGTTTCTTATGGTGTACAATTGGAACACGAGAGGATCTCATGGCTCTTTGTGGAACACAGAAGGACACAGAGTCATTCTGTCAGGCAGCAGGGAAGCTCAGGCAGGAATTACATCCATCAATTATTTCTGACTACAAGCTGAGCAAGAATTCTGAAGAAGTTGAAACTTGTTTGTGGACTCTTTAGGGAAGACCAGCAGAAAGAACAATACACTAGTCTAAAGAGTGTGGATCCATTTCTATGCATTTGCTCTCAGTTGAAATAGCCATGTTGAGTTTCAAAACAGTTCAGCGCCTTGAAGTCAAACATGAAATAGAGAATACATCAAAGCTCCTCCAAAGGCAGGATAGGACAGGTTTGGCAGCATCACAAATGCCTGCCCCTGAGCACCAGATAACAGAAAACAACATGGATAAGAGCTGGCTCAAGTTTCCAAGGCCAAGAAACCCCACTGCTGAGTAGAAGCTAATGCTGACTCACCAAAGCCTCTTCTGGACCATGGTTGGAGAAGAGCAAGGAGTTCACATTCCAGTAGGCAAACAAGCTGTCGAGCTGCACCAACTGAGAAGAGATCCAAGATAAAACCGTTAGAATAACTACTGTGGTGCACATACCCAAACTGACTCTGATAAACGATAACACGATAACACGATAACACGATAACGATAACAATACTAACAAAAGCAACTGAAAAGATTGGGTTTGAATATGAATACAAATAACAAATTTAAAAATAAATTGACACTTATTCAGATTTTTGGATCGTGATCCTGCTCAAACTTTTTTACTAAGTCCTGATATTACGCCAGGTTGTCACAACCACAAAACTAAAGGAAAACAAAGCTAAGCTATGTTTAGCCAACCGTAACTGTGTCTGCTCTACCTTAAAGAAGAGCTTGGCCTTCTCGTCCAAGAGGCAGCTGTTCCAGTTCTCATCGGTGGTCTTTGACAAGCAAACAGAGTGGACCAAGTTAGACAAACGTACAGGCATATAACTGACACACATGCAACAAAGTCATTTGGAGATTAGGATCCTTTAGTCGGATATACAAGACGTCATTACATGGAGGCTGAGGTTTTTGAGTGACACTCCAAATGACAGAGGACAATTTGGGTTGGTGACCTGAGAAAAGACAACAAAGAGAGGTTAGCCTGACTTGCCTGGTTGTTAATCTTGCCTTGGGATTTCTGGGTGCATTTTGAGTGAAATACTCACATCATCCTCGTAGCGGACATGGATGTTGGATATCTTGACCTGCACATTTTTAATGACCTGTGTGACCAACTTCTCAACAAAAGTGTCCTGCTTTTCAAGTTTAGGGTCCTCTGTAAAACACAAGAAAGAACTTTTATTATACTTACAAACTATATTTGTATAAATGTATTATGTAGTGATATTTTTTTCTAATTAAAACTAAGCTATAAGTATGATTTATGCTGTTTACGCTGTTTTATCAGTTCAGGATAGATTTATAGTGTGAATAGTTTAAACTTAATTTACATCCTTCATATAGGTCTCAAACTAATTGTCCCTTTAAGTTATTATCACAGTGTCCCTTAGTAACAACTACAGGACTACAGCAAGATTGTTGTGTCTTGACTAGTGATACTGTGACCTGTGTGAGCTGGAGCTGCTAAACTAAAAGTAAATTGCAGGTCAAACCATAGTAGCATGGGTTTGAGTTCTGCTGTATGAGAATGTGCACATTTCCCTCTGCTATCATCATGGCCAGGAAACATCTACTATGTATTTTGTGATCTTGAGGCCATTTCATCCATTCATCATCTCATCCAAGACCGATTCTTTGATCCATCATCCTGACATTCAGTTGACCCCTGACCTTGTTCAGCAGCCTTCTGCTTGGTCTCCTCTATCCTCTGGAGCTCCCTTTGACGAGCCTCCTGCAGCTGCTTTTCCTCCTTCTCCGCGTCATACTTTATACCTGGAGAAAACATAGATTGTAATGATGAAGTTTCCTTCGCAGCCAAATTTCTAACAATCCATTTTGTCCTCAGAAGGGTCAAACCCACTTGACATGGGGGTCCATCTGGGCAAGACTTGTTGTTTTCTTATTTATTTTCCCTTCTTTGTTCTTTTTTTTGGAGTGAGACTAAAAGTTAAGTGAAAAGCTTTCGAGGACGCACTAAGATTATTCAAACAAGGCATGCAAAGCATACAAAACACCAGCAGCAGAAGAAATGGAGCGGACACTGGCATAGCTAGTTGACACGGTGAGGGTCTAAGGAAATAGTGAAAGCAATGCAGGTAGGTATTAAACATCCTTCTAAGTACAGTAAGAGGTGCTACAAGCATAATGTTTTTGATCTAGCATATCTTTATTCAAAAGCACAAACTATTTATAGATGTTTTGTTTCAAACTGCTGTACTGGTTTGCAACACAATAAGGTTATTCAATTGATTAGATGTTAGTTTTCTGACTGTGCGTGCGTTCAACAAGAGAAAGTACTCTTACTGGCTGTGGGCACGACAAGCAGGTAGACACCATCCAACGTGGCCTCCACCGATTGAGTGTACAAGTTCTTCCATGGGATCTTTAGCTCTAACCGGCCTGTTTAAAAGGAAAAGACCAGGGTGAAACCAAGGTTTGTGTCAAATATGCAAAGCAGCATGAAAGAAACTGAAGCTAGGATATTACCTATGTGCCCCGCTTTGACTTTGAAAGGAATGTCGAGTTGACTCTGAGGAATAAAAAGGCAACACACATAGGATCACCTTTAATGCCATGGAGTGCATTGTATTAGAATTGACATTTGTTCCAATAACATAAGAAAAATTAAATGTACCAACTTACCAAGGCATTTTCCTTGATTTCCAAATTCCTAAGAATGGCATCACCTGAAGTTAAGGAATGCAAAGGATCGGGACATCATCAATCGTTCTTCTAATCCCCTCAAGCAAATAAGACGTGAATCACTTCAAAGCAAACAGATTGCAAGCGACATAAGCAACGTTGAGTTACTGGAGTCTCAGAATGGCAGTTGTGTCAATAGACCGTCAATAGACCTTTAGAGCTAAAAGTTGTATGGTATTAAGGTGTGTGATGTGTACAGTGGGTTTTCTCTTCGCCTAGGTCAACAGTTGGATCTTTCAGAATCACAAACTGTTATGCTCCTTTGAGAAATAACAAAAAATCCTTAAATGTATATAGACATCCAATGCGCTGTACATAGTGATTGTGTATAGGTTTGAGGGGGATATAACACCTTTCACTAGCAAATAACCACCTTCCGGTAATTTATGTCTGAGTGAATGACAGAGAGAAAGGGAGAGAGACAGATAGGGAGGAGAATACATAACCTTTGGTTGAAAATAGCTGCAATGTGTGGGTGACATAAAAGCAATGACATCAATAAAAGACCTTTAGAAGCTTTCATGACTCACACATCAACTGAATGCTGCCTTAATTTTACACTGTGGAAGGACAGTATTATGAAAGCAAAGAAAGCACAACTAGTGTGCTCTCTCTTTGTTGTCTTGTTGTATCCCTCCAGTTAATTGGGCTGTAACCAGAAGTGCTAATAAAGATATGTTGACTAGGCTGTAATATTCCATTCAGTGTCTCAAAACAAGGGATGCTTGATGATGCCAGGATATAGAAGTGAAACATCAGATGCTGTACAGTAGCCAATTATTCATGTTTACAACACGCTCTGGGCCATCTAAAATACTAGTTCAGCGAAACAGCAAATAAGGTATTCAATTTCCATTTCGGGGTTTTGTGTATTTTCTCTATTATTATTATCACTACCAATGAGATAGATTGGTCATTATATTATTATCTGAAATTAGACCCTTTATTACTATGGAGGGGCAGATGCAAACTGCCTCTTAGAATTTGAAAGATGTGTTTGACAGCGACAACCACTAAGTAAGCTTTTGCTCTAATCCTAAACTTGGGCCACATGGTGCGTGTGTGTGCGTGTGCGTGTGCGTGTAAAAACGCAGACAAGGGCAAGGCATTGTTGAAGTCGAGGACACAACATTCGGAGCAAGTCCTAACCTGGCTTTATGATGGGTGTGACATTATTTCGTAAATCCCCCATGACTAAAACATTCAAATCAACGTATACAACGTATATGAAAACAACGTATATGCCACTTTTTTTGGCTAGCTCCAGTTTAACCACCGTCTATGCCATGCTTAAACCGAACTGAGGAAAGTCATTATTGACATATATACAGAGGTATAGTGGCACTCTTACAAACACGCCTGTTAGCTTACGATGGTTAGCCACAGTTAGCTAGCTTGGCCAACGAACGAGTGAGCGGCTACAGCAGCGAGATGTGGACTATAAGATTACCTCCCCATATGCCGAGCTTGAGTTGTGAGCTATCGAGGTTGACAACGTAGTCTCCTAAAAACCTATTGAGGACGTCCACCACCACACTTTCGAAAACCATTTTGGCGGATCCTTCACGTCCCTGTTACCATGTTTACATTCGGTGAACTAGGGTGACAGCTGCTCTGGTTTCCTGAATTATCCGACGTCAGATCAAGACGCCGTCCCGGGGGGCGGGGCCTCGGGGTCGAGCTGTCAACCTTTTCACAACAAAGGCCCCCTCGTGCCCAAAATGATGTTGTGATAGAAAATGAACTTATTCCATTCAAATATATTATAAACAGTAAAGGTAAAAGTAAAAGGGTTGGGATGGTAATGAAACCATTGTACAATAGAGTTGTATTTATTGGTGTTTGAAACAAAGACAAAGTAATATTTTAATACATTATGTTCATCATATGTGCCCGGTTCCTGACGTTTCAATAGTCTTGACGAAGACTATTAAAACGCCTCTGTACATAGCACGTTAAAAACAATTTTGAATTAGCATTTTATTATCAGGACAAATCAATCATTGATTTCACGTGCAGTTGTATAATGCTGCTAACGACACTATATGTGAGTGCAGCCTCTTATAGGTCTAACAATTGCATGCCATCTTCTTACATAATATTTCCTCTTTGTTACTTCTTGGTGGTATACTACTTATTAATATTCATATACAGATATTTACTATGACAAGTGTTTCATAATTTCACATTTATAACAAAATGTAACAACACGACACCACATTTATTATTTTTTTTACAAAAATGCGTTTCTAGCTGTATAATGCGCTTAATGTCTAATTGATCTCAGAAGGGAGTAGCTGGCTGAGTGGTTTTAGGACTACTGCCCTTACCGCCCCTCGTCTCAGCGTTCCCGAAGCAGACCTATCCATCACCTTCAACCTCAGTTCCAGCATCGCAAGGGTCTCCTCACTCAGCTCTGTGAAGAAGAAATCCTCGTTAAACACGGGGTGGCTACAGTTCCTGATGGTGGCACTCTTCTGAAGCTGCAGCTTCCCCGGGACCAGACACAGGCTCAAAGCGCAGCTCAAAGGTCGTTGGTCCGCATCATCCCGCATGAGGCCCTCCACCGACACCACCCGGACTCGTACTGTGAAGGTGCCTGAAGTGGAGGAGGAGGAAGTGGAGGAGGAAGTGGGAGAGGAGAGTGGCAACGGAATACGTTCTGTGGAGAGCCGGACATAACCTCCACCCAGAAGAGGGATGCTGTGCTCATGCTGAAGAGGCTTGTGGCATTGGAGGGGGTCCATGGGGAGGATGGTGGGTGGGACCAGGGTCAGCAGGCGGGCCCCAGGGCCCGAGGTGAGGGCAGCAGCAGCCGGAGCAGAAGTGAGGCCACGGTGGGGCCACGTCGAATGCTCATTTCTAGGCCTCCGACTGTGCGCTCTGGAATTCGTATTAACCATCAGGTAACAGGATGAAGATGATGCAGCTTCACTAACAGGGACCCCTGCCCGTTCTACCAATATGTGGAGGGAAGAGCCGGTAATGTAAGGAGAACCGATGGGAGTGGAGTCAGAAGAAGAAGAGGAGGTTTCGCTCTCTGTACTTCCTGTCTCTGAAAGCCTTTTGCCCAGAAACAATGGGAGAAGGCCAGGTAACGATAAGGTTTTCCTCTGCGCCTGCTGTGTGCGATTTGCCGCCTGCATCGCACACCGTTGGCTCCTATCGAACACGTAACCAGGACACTTCCCATGAAACAAGGACTCTTTCCGTCGAGTGTTTGGGCTCTCGTACACGCCGGCCAGCCCGTAGCCCTCGGCAGAGAACGGGGGCGGCCTCTCCCTCCGTGTCTTGGCCGTTGCTGTGCCTCCCAGGCAAGCTTCCCTGAAGGACTCCTCATCATGGGTATTGTCTTGGGGAGTCTTCTTCTTCTTCTGAAGTAGAGCCCCACTGGGAAAGCAGTACTCTGGGGGTCCCTCCGGGTTCCATGCTAGGCTCTTCCTCCTGAAGAGCTTTGGGGGGAGACAAAACTCTGGGATCTTGTCTGGAGTTAGGATGTTGTTGTTCAGATTTTTGGAAAGCGTGGTCTTGGGAGAGAGGCAGGCGTCTGCCTTGCCCACAAGGTGAGCTAGTTCCTGGGGAAGGCTCTCCGCCCTGTCCCTGATTTTGTCCATCAGCCACATTTTTGGTATATTTTCTGTAAACAGAAAATGCACATTGATTAATTCAATTATACTGGATGAATTTACAAAACAGAAAAAGTACATGGCAGCAAAACAGTAATATTCATGGTAATAAAATATGAAATATGAACAAGAATAATATTACAATATAATTTAGTCATTTCATTTAGGCTTCTTAAACCCGAATCACTCTTCAGTTTACCTTTGTGGGTATTTTAGTAACTTACTTGTCCAGGTTGGCTGTTGAGGACCTGAGTCTGGGTTTGGGTGATGAAGGAATCCTCTGTCAACTGAACTGCTTTTATTGTGTAGCACTGCATCACTGGCCAGCCACCCCATCAAGTGGGATAAAGGTTACACCCATGTGGGCCTACACATCAATCAGGGAAACATACTTATACACAAACACACACACACACACACACACACTCACACTCACACTCACACACACACGCGCAAGCATGCATGTACACAAACTAATGCAACATCGGGCGACCCCTACTCAGAGAGTGACCTCTGCAAGTCAGTTACACATTCTGAATGACTTGCTAGCAATACAAGCTTTATTATTCATTCTGAATCTTTTTATACAAATAATATGAACCGAAAACCACACCGCAGATAATTACAACAGAAAATATTTTTTTAATGAAAGACTACAATAAAATTGATCTCAAATAAAGTAGAAGGAAAAAGTTGACGTGAGCTTTCTGACCTCTGCTTCAAACGCAGACACACCCCACGCATCTTGCTAACACCCAAGATACACTGACCTTTACTCCACAGGCAGTCAACACACACACACACACACACACACACACACACACACGCACGCACACACACACACACACACACACACTGTGTATATGCAGTGATGTCATACAAATCCTTCTCCAGTAGGGGGCAGCATTAGATCATTTTGACCACATGGTCACAAACACCAATTTTTACAAGAATGTGTAGTATTTCTTTAAAAAAAATCGGTATTATTTTCAGGGACATTGCATATGAAACTATGTTTCATAAAAACAACAAAAACCCTCATTCAAAATCCCCAAAGATAAAATGACATACATTGCGAAAACAACACACACACCACCATGTGTTAGTGTGTGTGTGCATGTGTGCGTATGGCTGTGCATGTGTATTTCGATGTGTGGGTGTGGGTGTGTGTGTGCGTGTATGTGTCTGTGTGTGTGTATGTGTGTTTGTGTGTGTGTGTTTGTGTGTGTGTGTGTGTGTCTGTGTGCGTGTGTGTATGTGTGTCTGTCTGTGTGTGTGTGAATATGATGAATATAGAGAGGGCAGCCTGGTTGCTCCCAGGGGTCAGGTGGCTTTTTGTGGGAGTGTAGATCCTCTTTATTACACCAATAAAACCCAAAGTGCTCTCTCTAATGGGGAGATAAATGATTGGAAATCTCGAGGAGAACCTTGTCTGATCGCTGTCACAGCTGCAATACACATTAACTATGCTGACATTGTTTTGAGGTACACCTACTTAGTTTAGTATCCCCCTATTGTGTGCATGTGAGTGTGTCTGTGTGTGTGTTTAGGGTAGGGTTTCTGTGTCACATTGCGTATCTGGCAAATACATTTGTTGACAGCATTGCTCGAACCAACCCTACCTTGATTGGTTATTGCAACACATACCGCTTTGCTCGGATTCTACATTTCTCAAGCAGCAGATAAGCACTTTCCATGTAGATTTGCATAGATCTGGGATTTGAGCAATCATCTCTCCAGCTCTCGTGCCTGGGTTTTAAAAAAAACTGTCTCTTTGCTTGGAACCTCCATCTTGACAGCATAGTTTGTTTAAAGCTCACACACACAAGTGTGTGTGTGTGTGTGTGTGTGTGTGTGTGTGTGTGTGTGTGTGTGTGAGACACACATTTCATAGTAATTGATCACTTAAGTAATTGTTTACTACTTCTATAATGTCTACCAATATGTTTAAGAAACAAAGGTATACTTTTTGTACATATATTATAATAGTTTGAATATATATAGTTATACTATATATATTTTTCAATCATGTAATGTAATGAGATGTATTACTCCACGCGCAGCCTCTCATCTGTGATAAACGTCCACGTTGTACTTTCGTGCACAATGGCTGAAGCTGTAAATATATCGAAACTCATTCTATTAAAAGGCAGTTAATCTCTGGCAAAACTTTGAGAAAGTTTCTTTGGCACGGATCAACAAAGTCCTCCCCCTCCAGTGGACCTGGCTGCACACCGCCGAGGGAAGTGAGGAGGAGGACAAGGGAGGCTTGGATGAAGGCCAGGGACGCTAAACCGCTGACCTGCTCTAAATCCATGATTAAGTGTAATAACGGCTAATAAGAGGAGGAATCATTTGGAGCCATTAAAAATGGAAAGCAGATTGGAATGATGTGATCTGCATCAGAAGACCTTACTCAGAGGACAAAGCAAGAGGCAATCCAGTTCAGCCAATGGGAGCGCGAGGAGTTTGACCCCGGGAGCCCTGAATCTTTGTGCGGAGGAGGGAGGAAGGAAAGAGGGTTATGCGTGTGTGTGTGTGTGTGTGTGTGTGTGTGTGTGTGTGTGTGTGTGGGGGGGGGGGGGGGGGGGGGGCATGATTACATTTATGGGGAATGAAGGTGACAACAATGATCGGCTCTAAGACAGGGAAAGGCGAGAGATGATGATGTGATGTGACAGAAGGTGACAGAAAGATAGAACGACGTGATAATAAATTGAAACACACAGAAACTTAAAGTGATCAACAAGTGACTGTAGCAATGAATCAAGGATGAGCGGCAGATTGAATTGCATCCATCAAACTTTATTTATATTGAGCATTTCATGCAAAGTTACAATACAAATTGCTTAACAAGGGAAATACACAATCAAGGTCAACATAACGCTAAAGAAAAGTTGCAAAAGAGTAGGAGATCGAGAGAACGAGAGAGAAAAAAGAGGTAGAGCAACAAATGGATTAAAAGTCGAAAGAGTTATGTGCAGCGTAGCACGTTGGAGGGGTGGGGTGGGGGGGGTTGTCTACGTGTGACCTGCCGTTATAGTCCACTGTCCTCCTGACAGACTCTCACTGTCTCCCAGCCTGAAGCCAGTATGCTAATTCCACCTTGGATGGCCTTTTCATTGGCTGATGCCAATGCATGTCGACACTTAGCAGCCAGTGAAGCCCTTACATCGCTGTAAAAGATTGTGCTGCCGTGGATATATGGAGGCGGACATTACCAAGCTTGGAGCAGATGAGGCCGTATGCCTGCTGCCGTCCCCCAGTGAATCAACTATACAACTACTATATTTTTACATGAATTCAGTTTTAAATATTTCAGCCCTGCAGCCCAATGGCATTATACACTAAATAATAATTAGCTGACCCATCAGTGGAAATTAATTCAATACAATTGCCATTACCAAAGATTAGGCATTTATTAAGACTTCATACAGCTACACACAGGTCTCTATAGATGATGCATGGACAACATTATGTTCAACAATTTGGATTTTGGTGTGTGTCTGTCTAAAACTAGAAATGAGAAAACATGTTATTTTCCACTGTAGGCCATATCATAGTGATGCTCAAACGAATCACTATAAACATTGTGTGTTTTAACTTCATGCACTGCTGGCCACATCCTTGATATATTGACATACGCAACCATAATCAAACTGTGCCATATTATGCAAGAGAAAACATTCACAATGACAGGTTAAGCTTTAGAAAGGAGTTACTTTAAGTTACTTCAACACACAAGTCTCTATAGATTTCGTCACAAAAGGCACAAACTCATCAAATAAATATAAAATAAAAATGTGGGAATTACATTCTTTATCTTTAAATCTTGATGCATTGAAACTTTATTTCATGCTTCCACTCTTGCTTCCATATCTTGCTTCCATATCTTGCTTTCATTCTCTCTCTTCTCTCTCTCTCTCTCTCTCTCTCTCTCTCTCTCTCTCTCTCTCTCTCTCCCCCCTTCAAGGTGCAGGGTTCCAGATTGTCCTGTGGCCTGAATCCAACTTTCAGATAAGTCATGTGACCTCTGACTGAAGTCTGATCCCAACATGAAGGAAACCTCTTAAGAATATTACAATTTCATTAATCCTGTAAGCAAGTGACCTTGTATACCTTTCAACCTGAGGACTCAACACTGCCCCCCCCCCCACTATCTCCCACCCTCTCTCTCTCTCTCGCTCTCTATCTCTCTACCTCTTTCTCATTGTTTGATTGTCTCTTTCCTCCTTCCCACACGTTTGTCTTTCTCCTGAGTTAACTTAAAATTACAGCAGTTGGAACAGCGACGGCAAGGAGCGTAAAGTTAATTTCCCATGAAGACAGTTTTTCTAATGTGTCCACTTACAGTTCTCCAATTCTGCAAATTGTGAAACAATTTGATGCATTGTAACTCTCAGTACCACGGGGCTGCTTAAAGGAATCCGGTTGATGAAGGACACTTGTCTTTAGAGTGGTATTATCTCCATTTATCTCATGATTTACATAGTGATTACATGATATGATCTAGTCTTGTGCATACACTTTTGTTCTTCTTAGAATCGTGGATCGCTGCTGATAATACTAATTGTCTTTGAACGTGTGATGGAACAAGGAATATATGAATGTAATTATGCATTCATGCAAATAAAAAAATGTCTGCTAAATAAGCATGGGGGAAATAATATTTTTAAGATTGGTTGAGTCTGTTTAAGTGTGTGTGTGTGTGTGTGTGTGTGTGTGTGTGTGTGTGTGTGTGTGTGTGTGTGTGTGTGTGTGTGTGTGTGCGTGCGTGCGTGCTGGCACACGCATGTCTCAATGACTGTGTGTGTTATCTGCGTCTGTGATTTTGCGTATGAGAGAAATGGTAGTCAGTATTAGTGTCGCTGGAGATTAATGAATTAAGCTGCTCATTATGATGGCCTGCTCTTCTTGGTCATTAGGAAAAACGCATGTAGAAATTGCCACCATGGCCCCAATGAAATGTGGGTAATTACTACTAATGTATCATTGCCTATTCAAGAGCGTTACATTTCTCTGCAAAGGGTCGACAAAACGTCGCCCCTCTGACCTAAATGTTTTATTCATTGGTGAGACCCGTATTACTCATTTTAAGGACGTAATATAGAAACAGTCAAACAGATATCAACGTCAGGCAGTTTGATTCGTTTTTTGGAAAACGATTTCTTATGATCACATGAACATTTATAGGCCAGCCCACAATTGAGTGAATGAGTGAGTGTTCCTGCTAGAGAATATTAAATCAATGGCATTTAATATTACCTTTTTGTTTATTTATGATCACCTCCTAAATTACCATTTTTGTTATATATTGGGTCGCCGCAAACTGAAAGAGGAGTCCAGCCTCAATCAAGCTTTTTCATATAATTTATCTTCTCATATTTTCTCCTGAAACAGCTGTGTTCCTTGACAGTTGACACGGATGTAAACATAGACGGAACATAAAAACAATAGGAATTCACGCCGGTCATATCCTTTAAACACGCTAAGAGAGCTCCAAGAGATGATGATGATGACGACAATGATGATTGGGGGATCACCGTAGACCAAGCAGGGTAATGGCGCTATTATATACACCTCTTCTTCTGTCTTAATTAGTGGCATTTAATTAAACGCTAATGCATGGAGAGCTATTAACGACATCGAGGCCTGCTGATCAGGGAATTAACACACACGCGCACACACGTGCGCACGCACACACATTAAAATGCATACCCGTACGAGCATACGCACACACACGTACGCACACACGCACACACAAACACACACACACGCACACACATTCAAATACGTGCATGGGGTTACACAGCTCTCTCACATACACACACACACACACACACACACACACACACACACACACACAGACACACATAATAATTTTCAATATAATTAAATTGGATATACTTTGCACATGAAATTGTCTCTTAAAAAACAAAATCCCCAAAAAGAGAAGAGGAAGTGTGTCTGGCCCCCATCATTAGAAACGACACCCGACAAAGACTTCAGGTCTTCCCTCCCACGCCTCTCCTCCACCGGCTCATCTCAATGATGTGTTCAGAGGCTGCAGGTGTGACTGCAGCGTCCCCGCCAGAGCCTTTCGGATGCTAAGCAGCGCTGACCGGAGGCTGAATATAAGTCATGTCCAGGGGGCAGGACAAGCCCCTTTGTGTTACTGAATTGAAAAGCCCCATCTTCAAAGCTGTTTTTTTTTTTTTGGTAAAAAGAGAAGGGAGACAAAAGAGCAAAACTTGATCCTACATGCTTACCTTTTGAAGTTAGGGAGATGTACAGTATCGGCTGGTCTTCCTATCCATCTTTTGAGGAACACAGCAGTATGGACATATCTGTATCGACACGGTGGCTCTACGGTGTTTTGATGTTGTGCGCTTTGACAATTGGTCCACATGCAAGCGTCCATTAGTGTAGAACAAACACACACACACACACACACACACACACACACGCACTCTCTCTCTCTCTCTCTCTCTCTCTCTCTCTCTCTCTCTCTCTCACACACACACACACACACACACACACACACACACACACACACACACACACACACACACACACACACACACACACAAATATAAATATCACATCTATCAGATTGGGCAACGTTTTCAACCAATTTTAAATCGCTGTGTTTGTTTTTCAATTAATATAATATAGAATATAGAATGTGTAAATCCCCATGGTACTGTAAACTCTTTGTTGATACCCATTTCCCCAGGTCAGACCGGTGTAAACATCAACTTCCTAATATTGGCAATGGATGGCAAATCTAACTTGCAGCACATTCAGATGTGACCAACAAGTGTTTGGTGTGGTGATGTGTTCTTATTTAAATTAACACCGAACAAATAAATCTAGGCCTATGAGTAAATAAATAAAGGCTACAGCCTAATTAACGGCAACATATTTTAAAATATATAATTATGTGTGTACAGCAGTCCTAAAGCCGAGAACCCCTGCGTCGCAGTGTGGATGGGAGTATGAGACATGAATGTTGTGTCCCACGCGTATTTCACCACCAATTCTGTATCCAATTAAAAACTACTAATAACTAATTTAATTATCGATATTATTTTTATTTCCACGACTAAAATAACAAGATCACTAAGCAGATGTGCGTAGATAAAATAAAACAGAAAAAACTCCGACAACCAGATATATTTCGATTCAATTTCTTTATAAATATTTTCAGATAAATAGTGATATACAAGCATGACAATGAGGTGCACCGCACACAGTCTACTGTTAAGCAACACAAAAAGTGCAACTGGCCTCAACCATAGATATGAGGGACTATAGGCCTGGACAAACGTTGAAACATTGTATAAATAAAAAGTATTTAGAAACAGTTTTGGAACGATGTCTGCACGATCCGCTCAGTGAAACGTTCTTTGGGATTAGCGTTTGCTTCTCTGATTGTACATTTTAGTGCCACTTCACATTTTGGGTTAAATTCCCTCATTAATTTCGACATCCATCCAATGAATGAACAACCAAAAGTTGAAACACAGCACAGTTAAAACCTTAATTAACCTTTTCGAACCGTTGTATAGCCACAGCCAACTATACATGCACATATTTTTTAAATGTTGCATTACATTGTTATGTATTTTTTTTAGCTACCCAATAATTTCCTTCGATTAGGACAGAAGCAGGGCCGGATGAAGAGGGGCACCTTTACCCTCCAGCATCTCGCTTTTCTCCAGCATCGATGCCGCCGAGCAGAGGGGTGTGGACCCGGACTGCAGCCCCGTCAGTGCCGTCCCAGGGCCGAGAGATGGGGTCGGTTTGATCGGCACGGGAACAGGCAAAGCCTGTCCGTTGGCGTTCTGATAAAGGCCCTTCATCGACATGCCGAAGGGCGCATAATCAGTGGGCGTGTGCACGGGTACGCTCCCCATGGACTCTGGAAGCATCCCCACGTGGGGCCACATGGAGTTGACCATACTGCTGAGCTGCGGGGGGACCGGGTAACCCAGGTGGTGCATGACCGAGGTGAGGGGCAGCCCGCTGGCCATCACACCCTTGTAGTCCCGGTTTATTATGTTCTCGATTGCGAACGGGTGTTTAAAACCTCCTGACTGTGAACAAGCGATGCCCCCGTAACCCTGGAAGTTCGGTAACCGGCTCACCGTGCTCGTTGGTCCGGCCGGGTGCTCATGGTGCGCGGAGGCTGCGGCCAGCTTGGCCCCCGGGTGGTGGTGGTGGTGGTGATGGTGGAAGTAGTGCATCATTGGGGAGCCTTTGCAAGCCATGTGTTCAGCACGCAGCAGCTTGAAACGCTTCCGTCTCCTCAGGAAGCTGCCGTTCTCAAACATGTCCCCGCAGTCCGGGTGGAGGGCCCAAAAGCTGCCTTTCCCGGGCTGGTCGGGTCGCCTGGGGATCTTAATGAAGCAGTCGTTGAACGAGAGGTTGTGTCGCAGTGAGTTCTGCCAACGCTGCGTGTTCTCCCGGTAGTAAGGAAAACGATCCATGATGAACTTATAGATGTCACTGAGAGGCAGCATCTTCTCCACGGAGTTCTGGATCGCCATCGCCGTCAGAGATATGTAGGAGTACGGCGGTTTCTGGTCGCTGTAGGAGTTTTTACCGGGACGGGGCATTTTTTATTGAATTGTATGTATAGCAATTAATGTCTTTAAATAGCAAAAGTTGTGAAACTACTAGATAGTGTTAGCTGACATATAACCAAAATTGTTAGAATAATCACCATTGAATGCACAAAGTCCGAAGTTCTGTGCCATCCGATTGAATCCCCTCTCTGTCTTCGATGGCTTGACTATATAATCAATTCTTGGAAGAACTCAATTCCATTGAGTATTTGACCACTTTCCCATGAAAAGTCATCTCTTGTTCCCTGCTCAAGTTGACAAGTGTGCCGCGCGCATTGCGTAAAAGTCCGTGCGTAAAACTTGAGGAGAGTAGTTCCTTGACTGTATATTCACAGTCGATTCGTTTCTTTGATATATATATTTTTGCAAGTGGTGATGGAGTGATGATCCTCGTGCTCTTCTGCTTGTGTGAGCCCCTCTCCGCCGCCTCGCGCCGTTTTTGTAAGTTTGGCTGCGCGCGAAAGGACCCCTGCAGGTCTCCAGCTCTATCATCACAAGGCATCAAGGCAAATGGGGACAGTGTGTGCGCGTGTGTGTGTGTGCGCGCGTGTGCGTGTGTGCGCGCGCATGTGTGCGTGCGTGTGCGTGTGTGTGCGCGCGCGCGCGTGTGTGCGTTTGTGTGTATGTGTTTGTGTGCATGAGTGCGTGCGTGAGGAGGGGGTTAGGGAAAGGGGTGGTGCGCATCCTCGGCTTGCCTCTGATCTTCTCAGCTGTTTGCCAATCAAGGAGCCACGCGCAAAATAATGGGAGATGAATGTATTAAGACTCTAAATGAATTCCACATCTAACGGTTTAACATGATTTCAGTGCCGGCATCAGCGGATCAGATAGTGAACTACTACGATCAGATGTCACTCGCCTTTCAGATGTTAATCAGGATGGAAATGGGAATATTGAACGATTTTAGGGACCGAATGCACCAACGCTGTAATGTGTGACTGAGTTAGGGTTAACAATAAATAAAACCATAATTGTGTTTTTGTCAACAACATGTTCATCAACAAGGTAAATAATAGAAAATACAATTACATAACTACATTTAATTCATATAAGTAGTGGTGTGATTGTCTTCTTTGATTTTTGAAGTTCCATTTACCGTAATGTTAAATAATAAAAAGCTACCTTGATTTAGGAAAGTAATGCATCCAGAGTGTTGTGTTTTTAAAATTATAATTGATAGCATTGTAAAAAAAATATATATATATATATAAGCTATAGGCCTATTTTGTTTTAAATCGGCAGTGTTAGTTTGGCAGTTCACCATTTACAAACTACATAATCCACTCATCCGCACGCAGCCTCCTCATCTCAGATCTGACTCTGTGAGACTCCGTGCGGATCACAGATGCTCACATACACACGCAAGCATTTTCATACATGCACACACACAAACACACAAACGTTTGCGCACAAACACACGCACACACCCACGCACTCACACACTCACGCACGCAGACGCACAAACACACAGACACAGACACACACACAAACGCGCGCCTACGCACACACACGCTGCAGTTGATTAATTGTTACGTGGGGAGTCCGGCTGGCGGTCTGTTCAAATGCTCTCCAGCGAATCCTACAAGGATGTAAACAAACCCTTTTTTTAAGGTTTGTGTTTTCTTCCACGGAGAATAACAAAAGCACCCCCGAAAGTATTCTCTTTTTGTTCGTGGCCAGGTGTCATGACTGGGTCTTTGACGGCGGCTGTCTTACCCGGGGCCCCGGTGAGACCTTGAATACATTACAATAATTAAGCCTTCCGTGATTTAGCCTCCTAAGAGAGTCCAACAATGTAATTAAGCTTGCTTTATTAGTTATGAATATTCAAAACGGTGTCAATTAATTATCTGGTGGATCTCTGTCGTTATTCCTCAGCCCTTCAACCTGCACTCCAAAGGTCAGCCGGGTCGACACAGAGAATTTTTAACTGGCATGCGCACGGCAGTTCAATTGCGTAACAACAACTTTTAAAAGCAACTCCCTTGAGATAGGCCAATTAAATAAGCAAACGGTTGGCGTATTTATGTTTTTGTTTTGTTTTTTGTGTGTATTTATTTCTGGCGTCTGAAAAATGAGTTTTGAAACTCACAAGGCCCTTAGAGGCTAACGCGGGCAAAGCATCCTCTTTGAACGCCCGGGAAAGATCAATATTAAATCTGTTTTTCACAAAGGGGGCCGTTAAATAGACACCGTGGCTAATCTGCATAACAAAATTAATTAGGTAGTGGATGGCAGTTTGCCGTGCACCGATCTCCTGGACAAATAACTAGTTGTAAAGCACACCTTCTGGGCATATTGAGCATATGCTGGAATTATCCTTAATTGACTAATTACATAAATTACTCATTAAGTTTACAGCACATCAATTATAAGAGATGTATCAATTAATTTTGCATAAATTACAAGCGGCACACCACAGAAAGATAGCGGCAAGGGGAATGAGGGGTGCCAGGAGGGGGTATAGGTAGAAAGAGAACGAGACAGTGAGAGTGTGTGTGTCTGCTTGTGTTTATGTGTGTGTGTGTGTGTGTGTGTGAATGCGTGTTTGTGCATGTGTGTGTATGTGCCTGTGTGTGTGTATGTGTGCGTGTGCGTGTGTGTGTTGGTGGGCCACGAGGGCGTCTGTTTGTTTCCTGAATCTAATAATTATTTGTTCAGCTTTAGGGCAAAGATATTATTTCTCTCTGTCTCTCTCATTGCCATTCGGATAAGCAATGTATGGATGGGGGTAATGGCAATTACACCACTAATAATAATGTTAAGGACCCCTCTCGATGTCTTAAGGGGAGCGTTGTGGCGTGGAGACCCATTTAAATCAATTAACACAAAGTGTTCCTGACGCAGAACGGAGCCGTTTGGAGCTACGGTGACGTGGACGCGATAGCGCTCAGCTGGCGCTGGTCGATGTATAATGGGGAATGATTTAGAAGCGCCGACTGCCTAATGCGCCGTAGCTCCTGGTTTCCCCATTAAACAGTAGGAGGTGGAGGAGAGGTAAGGCCTGCCTGCCTGTTGTTACCCCCAGAAGTTATTAATGAAGCCCCCTCCCTCCCCTGATACTTTTCTAGGTATTACCTATATCAGCAGATGGTGTGTGTGGGTGTGTTGTGTGTGCGCGTTTGTGTGCAGGTGTGTGTGTCTTTACGTTTGTCTGTGTTTGTGCAGGTGTCTGTGTGTGTGTTTGTCTTCGCATGTTTTTGCACGTTTGTGAGTGTGTGTGTGTCTTTGCACGTTTGAGAGTGTGTGTGTGTTGTGGCAACTCGGCACGGTGAGCGAACAACCTTCTCCCAAACAGGACACAACTTCGCTGGGCAAAAACCAAAAAGGCACGTTTAAACACAAAAATCAAATAAAGTCTCCCACTGGAAAAAACACAAAGAACGGAAAACCTGGGAGGAATCGACGGTCGTATCCCGGTCTCTCCTTGCCCGAGCCACATGGCTAAGAGAGCCCTGAATGAGTGGAGAAGCAGGCTATTTAAGCCCTGCTTCTCCACCTGTTCCTCAGGTGCTCTGCATGTCCTTAATTGGCCCGGGCCGGGTTGCCACACTCCTCCACCCTTTGTTGAAGCCTCGGGTGGCCTTTCGGAGGAGCAGCGGTCCGGCGCGTAGCATGGCAGCTTCTGCTGCCGGCGTGGCTCGTTTCGCGGCGTTGTCTGTCGCGGCCTTGTCCCTCGTCTGTCGCGGCCTTGTCACTCGTCTCCCGCGGCCCTCGTCTAGGGCTGCGTCGTCTTCGGCTGCGTCATGGTCTGGTTTGGGGTTCGCCAAGGGATCGCGTTGCCTCGTGTCGCTGCTGCTGGTTGGCGTTCACTCAAAAAATGACCCGTAGCGCGGTCGAGTTGCCCGCATCCTCCACCATATGTGGCAACTCGGCACGGTGAGCGAACAACCTTCTCCCAAACAGGACACAACTTCGCTGGGCAAAAACCAAAAAGGCACGTTTTAATAACACAAAATCAAACAAAGTCTCCCACTGGAAAAAACACAAAGAACGGAAAACCTGGGCGGAATCGACGGTCGTATCCCGGTCTCTCCTTGCCCGAGCCACATGGCTAAGAGAGCCCTGAATGAGTGGAGAAGCAGGCTATTTAAGCCCTGCTTCTCCACCTGTTCCTCAGGTGCTCTGCATGTCCTTAATTGGCCCGGGCAGGGTTGCCACAGTGTGTGTGTGTGTGTGTGTGTGTGTGTGTGTGTGTGTGTGTGTGTGTGTGTGTGTGTGTGTGTGTGTGTGTGTGTTTTGTGTGCTTTTGTGTGTGCGTTTGTCTGTGCAGGTGTTTGTTTGTGTGTAGGTGTGTGTGTGTGTGTTTGTGTGTGTGTGTCTTTGCATGCTTTTGCACGTTTGTGTGTGTGTGTGTGTGTGTCTGTGTGTGTGTGTGTGTGTGTGTGTGTGTGTGTGTGTGTGTGTGTGTGTGTGTGTGTGTGTGTTTGTGTGTGTGTTTGTGTGTGTGTGTGTGAGAGAGAGAGTTTTAGGCAGAATTTTAGAGAGAGAGAGACAGTTTGAGAGAGAGTTTTAGAGAGAGAGAGAGAGAGAGAGAGAGAGAGAGAGAGAGAGTTAAAATGGCCTTTAGTTGTACACCTATAGTGATATGATACATCAAGTCCACTTTCAGACACAATGTAATGTAAGATTGCATTACCTGAATTGCTTGTCAGCAATTCTCAATGTAATATCTGTGTGCACACATCTCTTGCGGCACTTATCAATCAATCAAACTTTATTTATAGAGTGCTTTCTTACAAAGTGCTTATCAAGGGAAACAACCCCAAAATAACATTGCCCAAGTCCATGTACGCCTACTCAGAAAATTTTATGTAGGCACTATGACTATTCATATCAGGCCAGGCCTACACATGTATTCAAACCAAATAGGGACACTATACATGATATATAGGCTACATCAACAAAACAATCCAAACCCAATGTATTGTTTAAATGAAACACATTTATTTGATTACAATACTATGTATTTCTGTTACTTTTTCAAATTGAGAACAGAACCCGAAAGGACCTTATCAGTGTCATACTTCTGCCGGCCAACCTGAGGAACTGAGCCTCCTTCCGGCATGTTCCTGTTCAGGTAGTGTTGGGGGCGGAGCTTCTCGAGTCATTTAAATATATCTTTGCCACTTGGTGGAACCATTTATCCATTGCGACAGGCAGGACACTCGATCATGGGGCGGGATAGTCTAGTCCGGTTAAGGTGTCTCTCCCTCAGAAGAAAGGTGGGGGGTTTAATCCCCAAATGCCTAGTGTCTACCTGTAGGGATAATTGAGCATGAGGCCTAATCCCTACCGGCTCATTATTAATTATGTATTAGCCTCTCCTTTAGTTAGATGCGGTGGGGGAATTCTTAGCAGGTCTGTAGTGGGAATAGTGAGTTTATCGTATCAGATCACTAGAGGAAGAAAAAGGGGTGTAAGTCACACCAACCGGAAGAGATTATCAACCTGAGATGATCTGCTTGGAACACTTTCTCCTGCAGCACTGTGTACAGTTTATAAGGACTCGAACCATGCATTCTTATCTTTAATATAAACAGCAAACGTTGGTTTGGAATACCTTAATCACTCCTCTTTTTTTATGAACTATTTCCTTGACAGCTCCCATACTTCCCAATCAAATCTTTGTTTGTAATTTAATACTTTGTATGTATTCTAGTTCATGAAACTGTGCTGTATCTAATTTCTATCTACATGTATTCTCATTCTCAGTTTTTATGAATACAATTGTAAACTAATCATGGTAAAACCTCAAATTGTCAACTATTTGACCAAAATGTAACTCAGCTGTTTTGCATTTCATTCTTGAGTTAATGTTCTTATCAGACGTGAAATTATGAAAAAATATTGACTTGCAAAATACCTCATGTGCAAGAACCGATATTGAATAACCATGTCATGCGCGTGCCTTCTGATTTGTCTCTTATTCTCTATTTTCACACTTTTCACATTCCTTGATCCCCACTAATTCATTGTAGGCTATTGCCCCCGCCTCCCACAACTTCACTGACTCTGGAGCTGCAAAAAATAACTTCACCCTAAAAAGCCAATTACATTTCTCGTGCTCTTTAGTTTGCGTGAACTACTACGTGCAGCGGGAAGAGAGAGGGAAGAGAATACATTGATTGCTGCAACAGGAACCCAACCCGGGAGAACCCCACCAACGCTCCCCTTGTTGTATCAGTCATCATCGGTATCCATCAGTTCCTATGCACTCAACGTGCCTTCCACCATGACGCACATGTATTTGCTAGATGGAGAGTAAGGGGGATCTGCCTCTGTCTGATGTAGGGGTGGGAACTAGGGACTCCCTGCATCTCCCGGCGACGAGCGCGGATAAAATGTATCATGCGCGCCCCCGCTGAATCCTCTCTCCTCCCTGAGTCACACCCACTCCACCACGGTGCTGTGGGGGTAACTGTCGAGCCCCTGTAGAGGATGGGAGGAGAGGACCAGCCCACCACCACACTCATCTGAGAGTGCTGCAGTGAGCGCACAGCGGGAGATTGGCGAGGCAAAGAAGAACACAAATATCAAAACACTACCATCACTTTGGTCTATGGAAAAACCACCAGCGGCGCCGCATCGACGTTGTTGTTGGCCGACATGGACGATTATTTGCGGAGCGTCAGGAGCACGTTGGGGGTGAGTTGTTCTGAGACCGCGAGCAGTCACAGGCACGGCGATGATTGTGGAATGCTGATAATGAATGAAAACGATGACGTACGCCGGCTGTGCCACAGGCTGCGTCCCTGTTGCTGCACACGAGACGCGCTCGTCAAACACCGCCTCCCCCCGTATTTACTCGGTTTCTCAAGCACCTGTAGGTTTACAAAAAGGGAGGCAAAAAGCGCGATGACACTGTAGCATTCGACCCAAGATACCGAGCTTGTCGTATTTACTGGAAAAGCAAGTGTGTGCATTTGAGCAAGGGTCTGCATTCTGATGAGAGGGAGAGAGACAGAGAGAGAGAGAGAGAGAGAGAGAGAGAGAGAGAGAGAGAGAGAGAGAGAGAGAGAGAGAGAGAGAGAGAGAGAGAGAGAGAGAGGCGTGACAAGTTCAGGCGGAGGCTCGCTATCTATCAGCTCTGCGGACCTTGTCTCATCAGCAGAATACATTAACAGCTCGCTCACGTATGCCCATCACAATCATGCAAAGGACCGTGAAGCAAAACGTCAAACAACACCAGCACGATAAGTTCGCTGCAAAGCTGCAGAGAATCACACGTGCATTGATTCTCTCGTAGTATGAAGAGCGCAGTCGTTGTATGGTGGGCTGCTAGACTATTTTGTCGTTGTTGTATATATAGGCCTATTCCCATTCCACTACAGATACTACCAATATCAACACTGACGTCATGAGCCATTATATCACTTAATTTAAATGACTATGATTATGAAATGGTTATATTGTATTCCCCTCTTGTTATGTAATACATTTTTTGGTTTTATTTGTACGCTTTTATCGTTTAGAAGACAAAACCTTAACAGCTATTTCCCTGGTTTAAACGTTTTTAATAATTAGAAGCAAACATTTCTTATACCATTCACCTCTTATGCCACCATTCCGTATATTTCTTTCTTTCTTTCTTTCTTTCTTTCTTTCATTCTTTCTCCCCCCCCCCCCCCACCCCCCCCCCCCCCCCCCCCCCCGCAGGGACCCCTTGGGGTTTGTCCTGTCAATACACTGCATACTTCACACACACACACACACACACACACACACACACACACACACACACACACACACACACACACACACACACACACACACACACACACACAAACGCACTATTCATTCTGTATGGCTTGAGTCCAGGGCATCCATACTTCTAATTGGCCTGGCTCCTAGTGGCTACTCACTCTCCCCTCCTCTCCCTACTTCATCTCTGCAAGCTTCCCATAATACACTCCCCTACACACCAGCACACTCTACTAAACACTCCCCCTACGTATTAATACAGCCTCCCCCGTACAAAACACACTCCTCTATATACAGTACTACACACTACTACACACTACACATTAATACACACTACCATATACAAAACCCTATACATACTGACACAATCCCCTATACACTACTACACACTACTCTATACCAAACACACTCATATACAATACTACATACTAGTACACACTACACCACACTCCCCTACACACTACTCACTCCCCTATACACTCCTACACACTCCCCTAAACACTACATACCGACTAACACACACTCCCCTATAACATGTACCTTTCAACACATATGCACTCACATGCAAACTGCTGGAGTCTTGGAAACACTACAACACTGTTCTCTTGTCCACGCCTTCACTGTACTACACTCTCACATGCTCCTCACACACTAATTCACTCCCCGGTCACTTTAGCACAGAGACAGATAAATGTGCTGAGTGGATTTACAGTACATCCGTCAACCACTCACAACCAAGAGACACACACACACACACACACACACACACATTCACAGACTTACACCTTACATACCTATATGTGTGCATGCGTGTACACAATTGTAATACATTTGGTGACAAAGAATTTGATTATTTTACTGAGAGGGAATACCTTTTTACCACGTGATAAAGGAGGATCTGATTGAATAGCTTTTCCTAGCTGTGATATAGAAACAAACATACTGCAATAGAATAATGCATTGGATGATTCTAAGGATTGGATGCAATTATTTTACACTCTGAGAATTTAGGAAAAAATCTGAGGGGAATCGAACAGAAGGAAAACAAATATAATAAAATAACTATCAATCCATGTGTGTGACATTGGAATGGGTACAGGCATCTGCAAATGTGCATAATCAATGCGTAATCAGATTTGTAATTGTGTAAGATATGGATAGCTGTAGGTGTGTGTTCAGAAGGTAAGGCTTGAGATACTTTTTCGTGTCATTTCAACCACCTTTGATAATTAGCTGTTACAATAGTTGTTACACCTGACCCCATAGTTAAACAAGATAGCTTATCCATATGTATATTTACTTTGGTTGACTGTTAGTGGAGGGTGAAAAGGGATTGTTTATCCCGCTGACAGAAGGGTTGGGTGGCGACGCTGCTGTGACGTAAGATTATGTGACAATGTCTGATAAGGTCTACCTGATTTTGAGATACAAAGCTAAGATACACAAACTGCTGAGAAAGAAACACACTGTACATACATATATGTATATGTATATATATATATATACATATATATTAACCAAGACATTAACCAAATATATATATATATATATATACACAAATATACTTGGTTAATGTCTTTACATAATTTTTCATTAAATCATTAACAAAAAACTTAATTTTCTTTCTTTTCAGAGCATTTGATTTCTGATGCAAAAGAATTAATACAAATATGACAAAAAATGCCTCTAAAATAAATAGCCCAGCCTAGCCCAGCTTTGAACATGGTGGAGGTTTTTAGTGATTTGAGATGTGCACACAGACATACGCGCGCGTCCACAGGCGCACACACACTCACAGACCCACGCTCCCTCAGCTGTCTCTTAGTAATGCATCTCTTCCTTTCTGCGGCCATCTAATATTGACCCACTCTCCATTCCCTGGCTCGCTCTCCTTCCCCTCGCTCTCTCTCTATCTCTCTCGCTCTCTGCTTTCACTCTCTCTCCCTCTCTCCCTCTCTCTTCCTCTCTTGCTCCCCCTCTCCCACCACCTCTCCCCCCCCCTCCATGAAGGCTCTGGTTCCCTTGTCATTCCAGCTCTCTCCCTCCTCCTTCATCCCGTCCACTCTTCACATATCCTTTATTTCCCCCCTGCTCTCATTCCTCGCTCCCACCATCCAATTAACCCCCCCCCCCCCCCCAGTACCCTAACCCCCATCACGTTGCTGAGGCTCAGTTGAGATGGTCAGCAGCAGATAGCCAGGGCTGTTTTCGTTGCATGCCGATAATCCCTTTTAATTAATGGAAAGGGCTAGCAGGCTAACACGCTAGCTTTCCCTGCAGCACCAGATTTGTGTTGTTTTGCATCATCACCATATAAATGTATACAGATAGCCTTTTGGTAGACAAGCTAGTGTGTGTTTCCTTAAATGCCACACAGAATCTAGAGGGGGTTGATATTCGTGGTTCTAGGCTATCTGTGATTTGTTTGGCTCTATGCTCCTTGCAGCTGACATTATTGGTGGAGCTGAATAGTTTTAAATACAGCTTAGTTTTTTAATTAAAACTGTTTGGAAAAAAAATATTTGATCGTCAATTTTATTTTCCCTTTTTCAATTTTCCGTCAATTTTTTTCTGCAAAATACTGTTAGACATTTCAAATTCCCATCAGTTCATATTCATATCAATTCAACATTCCAAGCAAGCCTCTCTACTGATAATATTTGGCCTTTCTTAATCCGCCTCTGCATTTGAAATGGTAAGTAGAAGACAGGCTCCATCTACCTCTCCAGCTGCCATCCCCTTAGAGTGCTTTACAATTAATGCCTCTTATTCGCTCTCTGCATGCATTTTTCATCACTTATGTATGGTGTGGGTTTCAGAATGCTGCAGTCCTCTAACACAGTTCTATCTAGCCCTATAACAGCTCCTCCATGTAAGCTCAGCCTTCCGTTATGAATACACCCGGCCCAGGCTCCATACTGATATGAGAATAAAATGCTGGCTGGTTTGACTGACACAGAGTTCAGATAGGGGACGATTCGGATTCCCCTCCGACAGACAGGACACAGGCAAGATGTTGTAACAGGAGTTTATTAGCAAGTTGAAAAATGAACGTGTCTGCTGACATGTCAGAGCTCTTCCTTGAGTGTGTGTGGTGATCATAGACATACATAGACACCGCCTTGGATCGAATGGCAATGTTGCCGCCATAATGTTATATATATAATAATATGATTAAATACAAAATAACTAATTTAAATCTGATGGGAATTGTAAACATTATTGTCGTTTTTTAATCCAGAACACTGTAGCTCGCTCGTTTATTAGTATTTGTTTAAAGGGCAGTCCCGCCTCTTTATAGATGATGGATATACTACTACAGTGGTGAAGGTTTATCCTCATACTTATTACCCAATGCACCACAGGTATGCAGCCTACCCCAACCCCAGATGAATCAGCGTGACTCATGCCAGGTGTGGCCTATATATATATATATATATTTTTATATATATATATATATATATATATATATATATATATATATATATATATATATATATATATTACATGTATATTACATTGTTTATGTTTTGTAAACAAATGTTAACATTATGCGAATTCTTTTAGATATACATGCAAATGTA
>NC_136934.1:9398098-9475598 GCF_949987615.1 Pollachius pollachius | reverse complement strand
ACCTTTTGTTATTGACCAAATACTTATTTTCCACCATAATTTGCAAATAAATTCTTTAAAAATCAGACAATGTGATTTTCTAGATTTTTTTTTTTCATTTTGTCTCTCATAGCTGAGGTATACCTATGGTGAAAATTACAGGCCTCTCTCATCTTTTTAAGTGGGAGAACTTGCACAATTGGAGGCTGACTAAATACTTTTTTGCCCCACTGAATGTACTACTGCATGTGTTCCAGAGGCTCTGAGGCTGCAGAAGGAGAGGTTGTGGGTCCAAGATGGCCACCGGTCTGCCCAACTGGAGGAGTTGGTGCATTCTCTGGAGAAATGGCGTGAGGTCACTGCAGTTCAACACCCCAAAAAGGATGCCAAGCTTCATGGTGTGTACCTGTCTCTATACAGTGTATACATTACTAAATCTATACCAACATATAACCAGATCTAACTGGTACTTTTTTTTATCTTCTACTGCAGAAATGTGTTGTACACTAGCAAACATGTTTTTAAGAATGAGAAGGAACATTGATCTGTTTCTGGTATGATGTTTTTTGTGTTCCACATAGTTGTTAGTATGTTTTGTGTCAGTGTCTTCGTGTGTACTGCGTGTGTGTGTGTGTATTCCTGTATGTTTGTGTATTTGTGTGTTTTGACCAGATAAAGACATTGAGCAACAGCTAACGCAAAGGCTGAAGGAATTCACGGATGGAGAATTCGTCTTAGCGCTCTCATCCATGACCATGGAATCCCAGGTAAATTTGAATTAAATCCCACTACTATAATCTGAGAGCCAGTGTGTGTTGAATTGTGTTTGTGTGTTCAGATTTGCACTGCACACCAGTAGTCTAATTGTCTCCAAACTTGCCACAATAATTGCTCAGGGGTCAAGTGGATTTGATTAGTCATCCACTTATTAGCCTTAGGTAGCCGATGC
This sequence comes from Pollachius pollachius, assembly GCF_949987615.1. Taxonomy (NCBI): domain Eukaryota; kingdom Metazoa; phylum Chordata; class Actinopteri; order Gadiformes; family Gadidae; genus Pollachius; species Pollachius pollachius. The sequence continues at coordinate 9,474,670 of NC_136934.1, read as the reverse complement.
ATTAGGTTTCATGTTTGCAACTGTTAACTATCACATGAGAACTTTGACTATCACATGTTTGCCCCAGATAAATCAGGTAAGAATTCAAAATCTTGAGCTGTTTACCGCAATGTTAGATATCAGCTTTCCTAGCTAATTAGCATTAGCTATTACGTTCACTACGTAACTTACAAACGAACTTACAAAATGCGTTCACTAAAATTTTTCAGATGAAAAAATATCTAAAGTAATATTTAATTCAAATGGTAAATGTAAACTCGAAATCTAAATAGAGCAACATTTAAAATGACTTATGTCTGTGTGTCATTGGTAAAAAACGAAGAAATGTCTTCAGAAAAACCCAAACAAGCCCTAATGTCGTCGATCATTTATACCAAACCCTGGTTCCTGTATTGAATGCCCTGGCTGTTTTCAAGTGCTGGTGTGTGTTGGTGATGTGTTGCTGCATTAGCCAAAGAGTGAGGTAAACACTTTTGTTTCCAGCAATGTTCTTTTTCTTCGTCATCCATCAAACACATGATGAATCACCCATGAAAACTAAACAGTTTGATTCAAGGCAACACTGTTCCCTCCAAAAAGAAACTTTTAATGGCATGGATGTTTTGGAAGCGTATTTTGTGCTGTAGTGCTGCTTGTGTCGTTGGGTGGCGGGGCAAGTGCTGGGATGGGATGGATCCCCTCTGCTCTTATGCATTTGGATGAGATGTAGATGAGATGAAGGCACCTGGGTGCTTCAAAATCAGGTATCACCACCCACAGTCCACACCCTTTCTCCTAGCCTAAACGCATAGTTTCACACACATGCACGCACGCACACGCACCGACACACACACAATTCAGCGACCAACAAACCAAACCTAACCCAAAAGCGGTCATGTATCCCTTAAACTTTGACACACACACACAAACACACTTGGAGGACGAAGAAAATATCACACAAGCGTGAACACTTGTAAGCTCATACACACCCACACCCATGCACATACGTACACACATTTTCATACTTACACATGATAACTTACCCTGGTAAAATTCAGTTTCATGCCACCTCTGTAGATCGCTTTCACTCTCCTTTCCATTTGCAAACGCAAACACTCACGACACAAACGTGTACTCACACTCACACAGGCACACACACACACACACACACACACGCACACGCACACACACTCACATATCCTCACGCAGAGTGCTTAAAGCCCACCCTCACCATTCTTCCTGGTGCAACCTCTAATGTCCCCCCCCCCCCCCCCCCCAAAAAATAAATTCATTATTTCTTTTATAGCTCCTTGTGCTTCCTTCTCTCCCGAAGCTCATCTCTGTGGGCGGCTGCCCGGCGCATGGTATTAGGCTATGTGTAAAATAAATGATGTCTGAAGCCATAGGGGTATATCTGTGGCTCCCTCCCAAAACTACCTAACGTCCAAGGAACATTAAACACCCAGATCCTCGTTTAGCGAATAAATAACCATTCATTTCAATGGCTCTGTGTGCGTGCATGTGTGTGTGTGTGTGTGTATGTGTGCGTGTTTTTGTGTGTCGCCTGCACTGGACTCTCTGTGCATATTTTACCAGCGCATAGCTTTCATGCTGTGTGTCAGGAGAAGAAGAAAAGGGAGAGAGAGAGAGAGTGAGCGAGAGGAAGAGAGAGGAGCTGAAAGAGGGAGTGAGGGGGAAAGAGAGGGAGAGAGAGAGGGGGAGAGAGGGAGAGAGAGAGGGGGAGAGAGGGAGGGAGAGAGAGAGGGAGAGAGGCTCCATTAGGGACTTAATATAGAATAAATGGCCAGGGGCCGATGGGCTGCCAGGGGACTCTGCAGCTCTGCAGCCTCATGGTGGGTTCTTAATGACCTGAGATCCAGCTCTCAAATGTACTAAGATGAATGTCATTTGCGATATGTATATATTTATATATTATTTTTTAATTGTATTTGAGAAGAGAGCAAAACGGTTTGAGGAAGAGAGAGTTGATGCCACAAATGATTCTTCTTTCCCCCTAAGAAACTAAAAAGAAATTAGATGAAATTAGTCCGTAATGGCTTGTGTTGTGTGTTTGTCAAAGTGTGTGTGCACATGAGCGTGTGTTTGTGTGTCTGTGACAAAGTGTTATTGGTAGTTGTAAAATGATGTATGAATGATATCACTATGATTGTTGTGATAGCATTGGGCTAGGCCTTTATAGCGGGCGCCAAACCTCAGTTAATCAGCTGTTACAATATGTTTGTTTAATATTGACCTGCCCAGGTCATAGCCTACCTATACAGGTGGGTTGTACATAATTATTAATGCATTTATCCTCTAGTACATATAGGACTCTGTGCCCGATGGTCTGCTTTAAACTATAGAGTTAGTTGGATGAAGCAGTGATTGGATGAACCCTTCGTTGGCTGGTGTGTTGGATGTGGTGGTGGTTGGATGAAACACTGGTTTGGGGAAAATGTGGTTGTGAGACAGTGGTTGAATGAAGAAGTTATTGGATGAAATGTTGGTCGGGTGAAACTGGTTTGGTTAAACAGTGGTTGGATGAAGCAGTTGTTGGTTGAAACAGTTGTTGGGTTAAACAGTAGTTGGGTTAAAAGGTGGTTGAGCGAAGGAGTGATTTGGTTAAAAAGAAGTTGGGTTAAACAGGGGTTGGATGAAACAGTGGTTGGGTTAAAAATAAGTTTGGTTAAACAGTGGTTGGATGAAACAGTGGTTGGATGAAGCAGAGGTTGGATGACGTGGCTTCATGCTGTGGAGTTGATGAACTGTGGGAGAGATTGAGCCTCAAGCCACACAAAGCCTCATGAATATGTGAATAGTACTCATAGTGTGTGTGTGTGTGTGTGTGTGTCTGTGTGTGTGTGTGTGTGTGTGTGTGTGTGTGTGTGTGTGTGTGTGTGTGTGTGTGAGAGTGTGTGTGCTAGTGTGCGTGTGCGTGTGTGTCTGTGTAAACCATAGATATATGTTTCACTTTTTTTGTTATTCTAAAGTTTGTGTCTTTTGAAAATGTCCAGTAGGTTACATTGTTGTTAGGTGATCAGGCCTGGAAAACCTGTTTGAGGCTGATACTGTAACTGTATGTGTTGCTGTGTTGAATGACATTGACGCAATTAAAGTTTCCAGTTGGACAGTACCGTACAATCGAGTTCATGTGTGTGTGTGTGTGTGTGTGTGTGTGTGTTTAAGTGTTTGTAAATGTTGGTTGCTTCAGAAGTTGAGTAATAACCTCAAGGATTTATTATGCTGAAGTGGAGTAATGTTATTTGTCTTTTCCTTTCTCTGCTTAACTCTCTTCCTGTGTTTGTTTGTGTGTCAGTTTGCGTGTTTGTGTGTGAACATCCGTGCGCACATGTGTGTGTGTGTGTATGTCTGTGTGTGTGTGTCTGTGGTCGTGTGTGCGTGTGCCTGTGCGCGTGTGTTTAGTTGCAGGCTTCTGTGCGTGCAAGCATATGTGTGTGTGAGTGTGTATATGGGATGGTGCGTGTGCGTAAGTATGTGCTTATGCTTTTGCGTGTGTGTGTCTCCCCAGTGCATATCCCCATTCAATGTATCCACTAGCGTGCGTTGTGGTGGATGTTGACTGTCTCTAATGCGCTGTTTGCACTCAGTCCTCCGGCCCCGTCTGTTTGTTTATGTCGGGACAGTGTGGCGTGCACCACTTGCACAAATAATTACGCTGGCTAATGAAGGGGCCCCCAGCCACGGCTCTCTCTAAATGCCTTTCTGATGAGGGCCTCTGGAGGAGAGCAGGTGCATGCTGGCCTCCTAGGGACTAAGATTGAAGAGCAGATAGTAAGGCGTACACACACACACACGTACAGACACACACACACACACTGGGCACACGCATACACACGCACATACAAACGAACAACCACATAGACATTTTTTATTATTTCTTATTTTATTTGAGAGTGAAAGGGTTTGAGATAGAGAGAGTAAAATGGTTGTCCCGATCTGTGTGGGATATTGAGGATATTTAAACAGAGAGACTTTTGGTCATAATAGTTTGTATAAGATTCCAAGCAGATAATGATTGATCATACATATAATTACAAAGACATGTAATTATATGCATGAAAAAATAATTAAAAACATGGAAAATATTCTGAATGAGCTTTTCCTTACTTTATAACCTCTTTGTGTGGGTAATCACACAGTATTTTCATTTGAACGCCCTGTTTTCACACTTCAATCTTCCTTCTTTGACTCACATTCTGCTGTTTCCTGATTTATTCTTTCTCTTTTTTTTGTCCTCTCTCTTTCTCTTGCTCTCTTTCTCTCTATCCAGCTCTCGTTCTCTCTCTCGTTCTCTCTCTCCATCTCTCTCTCTCTCTCTCTCTCTCTCTCTCTCTCTCTCTCTCTCTCTCTCTCTCTCTCGCTCTCTCTCTCTCTCTCTCTCTGTCCCTCTGCCATTCTTCCACTTTCAATGTATGGCTGGCATCCAGAACATCAATACCTCTAATTGGACTTGCACTTAGTGCTTATTGGATCTCTGTATCTCTATCTATCTCTCTCTCGCTGTAGCTTTCTCTCACTCGCTCTCTCTTGCTCGCTCGCTCTTATTCGCTCTCTCTCCCTCTTTCTCTCTCTCTCTCTCTCTCTCTCTCTCTCTCTCTCTCTCTCTCTCTCTCTCTATTCGTGGATCCAGCCAAGTGGAAAGTTGTAGCCCAACGGTATATCATCGTATTTGTATTATAAAAAAACATAATTTCAAAGTATCTTGACAGTTGGACGTAAACAGTGAAGCCTGAAACTTTTAGAAAAGTTAAAGGTGTCAAATAACACATAAAACCAGTTATAGATGATTTGAATAAAAGGAAAAACCATGCAATCTCTTTCCATGGTCTTGAATGATGGGCCAGCAATCCGATACCATTATCAAAGCTGCTTCCTCAGGAGCAGTACAGGATATACCCTATACATGGGGATTCAAACTGCTCCTTCATGAGCAGTATGGGCTATTTCCTATACAAGGGGAATCAAACTTTTGCCTCATAAGCAGTAATCCTATACATGGGAATGCAAAAAGACATTGAGGGAGACTTTGCCAGTAAAGGAAACCCGTATGTATAAACATAGATCAGGGGGATTTAGGAACAACATGCCGCAACGTGCAAACAATATAATTATATATTGAAGCATATCATTAGCTTCCATAAGGGAGTTGGAAATACCCAATACCGCAACCCATGATATGTGTGTAATTTTCAGCATGTTCTCCAAACCAAATGAATATGTTGTTTGTCATTATGACACAAACTGGGTACAGCTTTCCTATGGACTGGTCGAGGGATCAGCAATATGTCCCATATGTCAAAACAAAATGAACGGTTTGTGATCATTGACTTTCACTTTGAAATGTAGATTTCAAATCCTGAATTTAAAAAATTTGACTACAGTTTTGGAAGTCATTTGTTTGACTAATTAGGATTCTATTCTCTTTTTGTGGAGATTAAATTTCAAAATAGGTAGAATTGCAGGGTTTATATTATTGCCTGAAACAACATAGTCAACACTTAATCAACCCTTAACATTGGATTATTCATGTATGTAAAACACAACTTATATGCATTCTTCTATATGGCTAACTTACCATCGCATACTTTATCTATTAAGTCCTCTAGTGCGTCTTCGGGGCTTTGAGGGCCAAGGCAAACAAGCAAATAAACAAAACAAAACATTTATAGACTCGACTCGCAGCCTAGGCCCCAAAATCCCAGCACTTGGAGTTGAGTAAATGAAGCATGCAGGGAGGCCCATTCATTCATTCTGAGCTTCTGTTTAAGAAAACCATAACCGTTCAACCAACCAACACACGCACGCACACGTACACATGTACACACACCCACAGACACACACACAAACACTACTTTACTATGTCTCTAGAAACTTCACAAGTAGCATTATCTGCCTGTTTTTGTGCGTGTGTGTGTGTGTGTGTGTGTGTGTGTGTGTTCATGGTTCTGTGTGTGTCTGCCTGTGTGTGGTATGTGTTTGCACATATGTGCATATCTGTGCGAGCGGGGTGTGATGTCAGCCCGTTCCTTGCCACCCCATTTGCTGTTGCTGTACCGCTGTGATCACAGACAGACGTATAAATCAAACTCCGCTTGATGGATTCATCAGGGCGGCGAAACGATCGCCTGAGAAGATCTCTCGGCTCTCGTAGCGCACTGTGTTCTGACGGAAAGGGTATGCAAAGAGCCTAAATGGATGAACGCTTGATTAATTCTTTGCCGGAGATGTCGGCGACAGCAGGAAATGTGTTTTTGCCTTGACTGTGTTTGCATGGGAATTTGTGTGTGCGCGGGGCGTGTGTGAGTTATGAGGCCTTAGTTTGGTACCTAAGGCTATTGTGCGTAATGACAGCAGGTTGGGGGAACTGCGAGCGGCCCGCTAAAGACTTGCTACCTGTGGAGAGAAGACAACTGGAGAATGAGGGAGAGAGGGAGAGAGAGAGAGAGAGAGAGAGAGAGAGAGAGAGAGAGAGATAGGGTGAGGGGATTTGGAGAGAGAGGGAGAGAAAGAGAGAGATAGGGTGAGGGGATTTGGAGAGAGAGGGAGAGAGAGAGAGAGATAGGGTGAGGGGATTTGGAGAGAGAGAGAGAGAGAGAGAGAGAGAGGGAGAGAGAGAGATAGGGTGAGGGGATTTGGAGAGAGAGGGAGGAGGGAGAGAGAGAGAGGGAGGGACAGGGAGACAGGAAGATTGAGTTCGGGGGAGAGGGCAAAAATATGATGAAAAGTAAAGACTTGATATGATTCAGATGAGAAAAAATACTGTGAGTTTATCTGTTAGGATAAATAATGACTTATTACTAATAATTACAGAAATATATATTATATATTATATATATGCCTATATATTTCTGTACAACCTACTTATATGTGTAAAAGGAAATGTGACCTACTTGGCATTTTGAAAAGACCAGTCGTTTTTATAAACCCGGACTCAGGAATCATGAGGAAGCCGTTCAATTGGCTGCAAATATGACTCTCTTAATGAAACCAAGATGTTCTCAGCGGATGACTGAGTGTCTGCTCTTGCTGTTAACCTTAGTGTTCATAATTATCCAGACTTTTTTAATAATACATTTAGTAAGTACGTTTTACCAAGCTTCATTCTGTGTTACCAAATTTGCTATCCCTGCCCTGTAATATATTTAGTACTTTCAGAGTATGTGAGGGATGTGTTTATTTTTCATCTAGGTCATATGGCTATAGTGAGCAGTTGAGTATAAATGATGCTAGAATCGTCTTACTCAATGAGTATTTATTAGAAATAATAATATTTTTTTGCCATTACGATGGGTAAAAGTGTCTATGGTTTGACTCTGGCTTTGATGGCAAACGTATGGTTAAATTATTAAGGCAACATGTGTATTTCGCTGTGAAAGAGGAGGGGTGAGCCATCTCAGTAGTAATTTACTCACTTAAGAACCAAATGCTAAACAGACTGTCGCTCTGCATGTTATCTGCACTCTGTTCAGCTTTCTTGCTAAATTGTCCTTCGTGTGTGTGTGTGTGTGTGTGTGTGTGTTGGAGTCTATATGTTTGTGTGTATGCATGTGTTTGTGTTTGTGTGTGTGTGTGTGTGTGTGTGTGTGTGTGTGTGTGTGTGTGTGTGTGTGTGTGTGTGTGTGTGTGTGTGTTCGTGTACATTTGAGAGAGAGTAAGAGAGAGAGAGAGAGAGAGAGAGAGAGAGAGAGAGAGAGAGAGGATTAATGGCCCTGACTCTGACAGTAGCCATATTGTGGAGAGAGGGAGCGATGGACTGTTACAGAGAAGAAGGGAGAGAGCGAGTGTGCAAAAGAGAGAGAGAGAGAGAGAGAGAGAGAGAGACAGAGAGAGAGAGAGACAGAGAGAGAGACAGAGAGAGAGAGAATATTGTTGCCTTCTTCACAGGTTAATATTGACACAGCCTGGGCAGATACATGCCTGCAGTGCCCATCCATCATTTCCACTGGACCCACACAAACTAACACACGCACACACACCAACACACACACGCACATGCACACACTCGTTTGAACAAATACACCCACACATGTTTAAAACACACTCAAATTTGAAATTGAACACAAACACGTACAAAGAAGACACACAGACAAGACGTACAATCACCCAAGTACACTCACTTTCATGCACCCATACAGTTATTCACTCACACACACACACACACACACACACACACACACACACACACACACACACACACACACACACACACACACACACACACACACACACACACACACACACACCAATACTACAAAGAAACTCACTAATTGCTAATAGGAAGATATATGTGAACCTTCTGAACTATATGTACTATCATACATATGAGTTAATATTGGATTTTCGTTTAAATGTTATATTTAATGTGTTTGTAAATATGTTAGATGCAAACAATATACATTTATGAAAGGGTATTTATTTAATGTCTTCATGTAAATTGTGCCTATATAGTTGCTAAATCCCTAAAGGTTATTTTCGACAAGTTAATTGAATTTGTGTGTAGATTACAGTTATACACACACCATTTATATTGATGTGATGGCAAGTTAAGTTTATTTATCAAAATTACTTTAACATTTAAACTTTTAAATATGTACAGCATACAAGTTTTGAGAACTCATGATTACCAAACGCAAACAAGACATTAAGAACAATTCAAGACTAATCTAGCAAATTTGCTTTCAAAAGTAACACTTTGAGCATTGCCTTGCCAACATTGCCTCGCAAATTAAGGTTGACGCACCATTGTTGTTAATCATTTTACAGAAAAAAATGGAACTTCCCTTGATAAACAAAACAATTAATTAATGTAACTTTTCATTCATCAATCTTGGCCCGTGTCATTGAATTACCATAATCTGTGCATGGTGGCTCTGTTAAGAGCAAATAGATAATTTCCCTACAATAAATCACATTGTGTCTCTTTACCCCTCTCTGCGTTCTGACAGCTCGTCTCTCATTGCTACACATGATGGCTTACTTAAAACACTTCAGATTCCCCCAAAAAATAAATTAAAGCATATGCACAATGGAAGGCAGGGGTCCTACAAAGTTCCAACTCAGCTATAGTCAAAATGGCAGGAAATGTTTCAAAAGCTATTAAGATGTTATTAAAATGTTTAAAAGTTTTGCTGATGTGTCTTTTTCATAATTTGTTTGTATCTCTCTTTCTGTTTTATGCTTCTTTGTTTCATTATTTTATTGTTATGTTCTTTCATTATATATACATACTCTTTCTTTGTCTCCCTTTCTCTTTGAGGACTGGTATGGATACTTGGACCAGTTAAAATCGTTCTGCCATCGACATACCTATGACAGCCTGGTTGTGGTCAAGTACACAGATCAACCTCAACCCCCAATGGTGCTGGTGTATTCAGACAACAGCGACATTCTGAATCAGGTAAAGGAATTCTCACTTGTGTCGTACAAAGCTTACAGGACATGTTTACTTATCAGAGTGAGCCAAGAATGTCATGCCAAGATAAATAATCTAATAGCAAATGTGAATTCACTGTGACATTTTCTAAATCGTTAGGATTAAATAAGAAAATTGATATTTATTTGTGACATATGGTCTACTTGCTTTGATAAAATGTATCTTCAAATAAACCTGAGATGGCAGGTCTAGTGGATTTGGGTTTGAAGTTCTTGCTGTTCCCATCCAGCCAGAACACATCCTTGAAGATGCCTTACTTACTTGCTCATTAGGCCTGTATCTGTATGTGTACATGATTTTTGATTAAAGCTTCTAAAAACCATTATCAGAAACAATGCTGACATTTTCTGACCGCTGGTGTCAGAAGTGGTTATGGTACAGTAAAGACGAAGCACCGCTCTTAGCCTTGTGCTCAATCATTTAATACTGTTACATTTGACTTGTCCATGCTATTTACACAGCGCATTTTTGAAATTGCAGATATGCTGTGAGTTGGAGGAGTCTTCGATCTGTCCCCAGTCTGTGATGCTGGAGGCTGAGGAATTCATCCAAGGCTGTCTGCAGGTCTACCATCTCCCAGGAGACATCTTCACCTCAGCCTGCATGGCCGCTGAGCTGGAGGAAGGGCTCCGCAGCCAACTCAAGGCTTTTTTTGAACGGCGTAGCTTTGTGTTGGCCTGCCACCCCAGCAGCAGGACCTCTTCCACAGAGGGCGTAGCCGGTAGCGTTGAGTTTTCCCAAGGCTCTTCAGGAATAACAGACATGTATGGCTCGGACACAGAGAGAACATGTGCAGACGAAGTCTCCATTGCAAGGTAATTATGTCTAATTAATTATTAACGATTCAGCTCTCAATGAGTATGAAACTTATCAAAGCATGGTATACATCAGCCGAGGTGTGTTTATGCTTCAGTGTTTTATTTGTTTGAATGCACAAATCCCACCGTTAAAATAGAGGTTCCAGGCTGAGTGAAATGAGTGCCAGGTGGCCCCAATAAGGGAATTCCCCTCTTTATCTTAACCAATCTAATCCAATGGCTGGTGTATTACTGTAGTTTAAGGTCTGACTGTAACTGCTAGGCTTAACACTTTCATGCCTCCTGCTGCGCTTAGGGAGATGGCAGACCAGGAAGGAGACTCAGGAGGTGCAGGAGTCGGAGGAGGAGTTGGTGAACTGGTGAGCCCAGACAGCGGTATGGCCACCATCCGCAGTAGCCGTTCCTCCAAGGAGGGCTCTGTTTTCCTGAGTGACGACAGCCCAATCGGTGAGAATATGGCTGGGGCAGTGGCGACGGCAGGACCTGGGCAAGCGTTCTTCAGAAACCCTTCCCCCCTCGGGTTCTCAACCCTCTCCACACCCGTTGCACCTGAGAGGAGGAAGCAACGGCGAAGCCGAAACCGGAGCGATAACTTGGAACTGTTTAATTTTGACCCTTTACACAATAGTAACTCGACCCTGCCAGCAGAGGTGTCCCTAGAAAACTTGGGGGAAACAGGAGCTGCTAGTCGAGCGGAAAGCTCCAGTCTTTCAGAATATGAGGAGCTGAGTTTGGTTGATTTCTATGCTCCTAAATTTGGATCTGCATCCGAAGATGCAACATCATCAGCCAAACAGACAAAGTTTCATTGTGGTGATATCCATGAAACTGAAGTTTCCCACACCCTCCTGAATAGCTTGGTGGAAAGCAGCCCACCAAGCCATTGTTCTGACATCCAGCAAGATAAGGATGAGAGGCTTACTGGCCATCAGCCAAATCAAATCCTTACTTCCTCTTTGTCAGAGGTATGGGAGGAATTTGGCTTCAAATCAGTGGTAGAGCAAGCCATGGTCGAAGATAATATGTCAAATTTAAATAATGTTGACCAGACTGAGAGTGTGGGGAACATTTTGGAAGCAAATCGAGTCAAAGGTTCAAGCGAGGTTCTCATATCAAATTACCGGGAGGATAAAACACTAAAACCTCAACTAAGTATGATTATAGATGCAGACAATACCTTGAACCTGGACTCAGGATTCACACAATCACTGGATACTTCTACTTTAGCTGATTTGCAGTTGACGCCCCCAGTCGAGGACACTGATGGATTGATTTGGTCATGTATTGCTGGAGTTCAGGAAAAACTGTTCTCTGTAGCCAAAAAGAGAGAGTGGCCCAGCACACTTACACCAGAGAGCTCAAAAGAAGATGATGAGGGGATGCATAGAAGGAAAGGAGAGAGACAGACCGAACTGAAAGATTTTTGGTCTTACTCAGCTGAGAAGGGCTTTATCAAATCTGATAGCGGAACGACAACTTCCTACCCAGAGTCCCTAGATATGTGGAATACAACTATCCGCGATGACAGTCTTTCACCTCTCACCACCCCCGATGTTGAAAACCTACCGGAACTCTCTGATTTCAATAGTGGCCCGGTCTCCACTGTTGAGGATGGAGCTTTAATAGAAAGCCCTCTGGGATACACTGAGTTTGGCATGGTGATGTGGAACACCACCATACAGGAAGATAGCACTTCTTCAGTTACAAGTCCAGATGCACCAGAAACAGGAAAAGGCTCTGGGCTTTCACAGGATACATCCAGATATGCACCTGCCACACATATGAACCAACAAGTCCAAAATCAGAAGCATGTATATCAGGAGAAACACACAAACATTCTAGTGGCAGAAGAGGGTGTTCAAATAATCGTAGAAGAGGTGGGTAGTGGAGGTAAGGGCCAGGTTAGTTATACTTTGAGTGACCTTGTGGAGCAGGATATGACAGCAGAAGATCAGCAAAATCTGACTTTGAGCGACCAAAACCTTGATAGTTGGGCCATGCCTGTCCCTAAAATGGTCACATCCAAGTCAGAGTATGATAATGTAGGGGCTAGTGCTTGGACTGCCCCAACCTCTCCTGAAATCTATGCTAGTCCTGGCACACACATGATACAGTTAGATGGAGAATCCAGCCCTTTTATCGCTTTTGTCAAACCTCAAGAATCACAAAAGGGGGATGAACACTGCGAACAGTCTGCCCCGTTCCATGAAAATTATCGTTCAGAAAGCCAGATGTTCCTTTTTGAGGAAATAAACGAGTTTGATTGCATTGGGTCTCCTAATCAGTCTGAAAATGTTAACAAAGGAAAAGATGCACTGAAGAAGACGTCCAATGGATTTGATTCTGAAGATCAATCAACTGTTCAATCCCCATTCATTCTAGTGAATGATTCTCCCCTGTGCAACAGTTCAGAAAGTTTTGATTTCAGTCCAGAAGATTCTCAAGCTATTGCTCAAATACACACTCAACAAATAGTTTCCCTAAACGAAGATGATAGGGAAACCCTCCCAAATGTTGCTGGGAGTAACAAATCGACCATGAACAGTGACTTATCACTTGATTTAGAAACGACAGTTGCCCGTGTTCATGATGTATCAGTCACTGAAAGAAATGGCGAACCTCACGTTGAAACAAGAGAAAATGTCGAGGCTGCAGTTGTGGAAACAATGTCCCTAAGCCCCAGCTCTGGGGGAGAGAGGGACGTACTGAGATGTAGTCATGACAGCCTTCTCCTCAGTAGCATAGATGAACTCAGGTCCAACTCAGATGGAGATTCTTCCTCAGGCCTGGAGATGGAGTCCATTGTGGTCTCTGGGTCAGTAACGGAGAGCAAGGGGGGGCAGAGTAATGGTTTGAGCAGGGCTTGGCAGAGTGGTGGTGCCAAGCCAGTGGGAGATGCAGAGAGGTCTATGGAGACATTCAGTATGCTCTCATGTGCTGCCACACTGCTGAAAGCCCAAGAAATCAGGAAACAGTGCAGGCAAAAACAAACGATAACCGAAAATGAAAACGGTTCAGGTGCATGTGAGAATCAAGCTTTCATGTTGCAAACTGTAGCAGCTAGACCCACCCACTCGAATCACTGTGATGTGGTGCCCTTGGATACAAGTTCACATGATGAACACACCACAAACCAGCCCTGTTCAAAAGAAGGAATTAGTTTCCTTGAGTGCGCAGCTGAATTGGCTACAGATATGTGCAGCTCCACTCAACATGTTACAAGCACTGAGCATTGTCCAACAATAATAGATAACACCATTGAAGATTTCATTATTCCAGAAATTACTGGTCCAAACTTTGCAAAAACACCCCCCGAAGTTGTCCTAGAGCAGGACTTAACGGCGTCATGTTGCAGCCTATTGCAGGCTGCGGAAGAATCTTCAGATTGCCAGTCAAACTACGTGGTACGAAGCATGTCATCCTCTTTGAGACATCCGTCCGATCACTTCCTCAAAACCAGAGAGGAAGTTTACGTCCATTCCCAGATATCCATGGAGGATTCTGACGATGGGATCCAGTCTCCCTCGGCTACTCCATATTGTCCTCCTCTGCTGGGGGTGGAATTTGGTTGGAAGGAACCTACAGCAGAAAAAGACATGCCCTCAAACCACTCAGAGCAGCCATCCCCTGAGCTCACACACAGCTCGTTTTCCCACAACAGCTCCTACATCAGCACCCCGGTGAGCGATTCTGGTCACCTAGCAGAGAGAGCCTGGGCTGGGTCCCCTTTTGCCGGGGATCTTATGGAGGAGGTTTGTGATGAAGAGGATGGGGAGGATTTCAATTCAGGGCCTCCTGTCTCTTCCTTTCGGACCGAAGGACAGGGGAAGGAGAGAGAAGGGGGAGGTTACCTTCAAATGCCATGCATGGGGCTCACAAAGGACCTTATGGGGGGAAAGTGTACTGCTCAGCATCTTGCTGTGCAGACAATGGAGTCTACATGGGGGGTGACTTCTCAAAGCAGAGAGTATTCCTCACCCAAAGAGCCGAAAACGCTCCATGGTTTCGATGGATCCGAAGATCAGGAAATCGGAGACAGTTCAAGTTACTCACAAAGTCAAAGGTAAGGTGTGAACTTTAATTTCTAATTTATGTTATTCATGTTCTACCAAACATGACATGTATACATTTTACTATACAGTACACACTGAAACATAAAATGCATTTGCCTCGCTTCAAAATCCACAAAATAAATTAGATTTAATTAATTTGGAATGATTTTTATCGAAAGTGACTTAAACATGTAATTTCAGGATCTAGTGATTTCAGAGCAGGAATTAACAAACTGACAAGCCCCAAGTTGCAAGTAGGCTCTGGCCTTTATCCCAGCCTCCCTCAGACCTGGAGCTCTCTGCAGTGTGTGTTTCTCACCCTGAGGAAACTGAATCACCAGGACCCCCCGAGGGCCAATCGGGTGTTGGAGGAGTGTGTAAGGCAGGAGGGAGAGGGAGAATACGTACACAAATGTTTTTGTGTGCACATGCATGTTTGTGTGTGTGTTGTGTGTGTGTGTGTGTGTGTGTGTGTGTGTGTGTGTGTGTGTGTGTGTGTGTGTGTGTGCAGCAGGTGTGTGTGACGGAAACAGGTAACAGTAACAGAGGAGAACAAATAACATTTAAAGTAAACACTACTTTCAAATGTTGGGCTTCTGATTGTCAAAGTCTAAACGTTGATGAGCATGTCTGTGCCTGTGTGTGTGTGGGGTGGGGTATTTTGAGCTGAGGCCCTGTGTGCCTTCTGAAATCTGTTCATGCCTCATTAAATATGCATTACCTGCTTCGTTACAGCTGTAAATCCCACCACGGTTAATGAATACAGCTCCCCGTAGTTCTTGCACAAGGCGTTTTTGTTTGTGTGTGTGTGTGTATGTGTGTGCGTGCGTGCGTGCATATGCATAACAATGATTTTATGTGTGTAAGTGTGTGTGTGTGTGTGTGTGTGTGTGTGTGTGTGTGTGTGTGTGCGTGTGTGTCTGAGTGTGTGTGTGTGAATCTTAGGTTTAGTCTTCAAGAGGCCCCATTTTTGCACTGTAGTGAGTTCACCAGACTGAAGACTCATAAGCACAGTTTGTGTTCTCTGTGTAATTATTATATTGTATTGTTATATTATATAAAAATCGATTATCCTGCACAATTCATTCTCTCAGACCGTTCGGAATGAATGTTGTAGATTGATCTATGGACAATTGGAATTAGACACAACTCCTAACCCTTCCAAAGTCTGAACCCCATGATTTGGTTATCTGACACACATCATTTGTTTCTACAGGATACAGTTGATCTATAGATGGCAGTCAATTCACCACTTGCATGCTTGCTTGCATTGTGTGAGGTGACAAAGTTCATGACCTATATTAACGATTGGGTCTCTGTGTTTTGCCCCCCCCCTTCTGTGTTTTGCCCCCCCCCCCCCCCCCCCCCCCCCCCCCCAACCTGCACCCCCCGACCAAGGCACATGGATGGGACAGCGCAGGCCTTCGCCCTACCGCCCTCCGGCAACATTCTGTACCAGTGGACGAGAGACGCAAGCTCCACTGAGTGTCAAGCCAAACATGGCTACAACTACCACCACACCGACCAGAGAGTTGATAGCCAGGGCGACAGGCATGGCGACCCTGGCAGCAGTGTCGACTGGCTGCAGGATACCTCAGACAGCCTGGTGGAGTGGGGATGTGAACCCAGCCTGCCGCTTCATCCACCTGCTCCTGACCCCCAGGGTGATGGCCACGGCCGGCCTGCGAGCGAGGGAGGCACCCAGTACCTGCTGACAAGGTGACTGAGTGAAGATACATGAACTGATTGGTAACAAAACAATGTACAAATGTTGATGTTGGTTATGCATTGTGTCTCTTGTTTGTTGTGTTTCTTGTCACGCACACAGACAAGTTTGTGTTTGGACAAGAAACACAATACATATATATATAAAACCAACAACCCCTAATGGTCTGGATTAAATTTTTTGAAAAATGAAGTTTTTTATGTAAGCTATTTCTTCTAAATATCACAATTAACCTATTTCTCCACTGCCCTTCTGCCAAACTGCACCTTCTAAGCTTTTAACACAGTTGTTTAACCTTGGAGGTTTTTTATCAAGTGAACTATTTCTAAACTCAAGGGGAGCCACGCTGTTTAGTTTATAGACATTATATTGTCGAAGGCATCCACTGTTCATTAAGGGAGCAGGTTTGAATAAATGAATCAAAATAGCTTATAACTTGTGATTTATGTGAATTTAAATTCTCTTCAATCATCTCAAAATCATTTTAATTGAATTTGTTTTCTTTGTTAACTTGAAGTTTAGTTTTGGTATCACTTAAATAAAAAAATCACTAATCATTTTCTTGTTAAAATATTTAAAGATCTCCTATTATACTACTTTTCTGGTCTTAATTTCTTATTAATGACTCCTGAAGAGCAACCTGACATGAATCACAGCACAAAAAACGATGTAGATTTTCGGGAAACTCTTCCTCTCATCTTGGGGCTTTCAGCATTCTCTGTCCCGGCTTTGTTCTTCTCCGCCCCCTCGCCCCCCTCCTGCCAACCCCACTCCGTTATGATTGGTTACATTCCGGAAGAGCATGTTGCAGCATTACCATACATGGAAAATCCGGATTGTTCTATGTAGATAAATCCCGGAAATTTTAACAAGTGAATTGCGACCGGTGTCCCTAGTGTTTAGCGCTCTGCACAGCCACCCCAGACGGTCAGCAGGGAATACAACTAAATGCATGTACGTCATTATTTGACACTTAAGTATGGTTAAACATGACTATAAATCATTATAACAACGTTTATAGATCATAAAAGTCGCAAAAGTATAATAGGGGGAATTGAAGACATCGTATTTAGTGGCAGAAATATAAACTAGTTACATCTGATAGAACAAGTGCTAGTTGCTTTGCTGTTTGGTCTTCATACACAGTAATGTAATTTCAGCCTTGAGCTCAAAGGTTCAAAAGGAGTTGAAAAGTAGACAATAACAACCAGTCCATGGCAGTATGGGCACTAACACTGCTCTGCATTGTCTCTGTAGCCCACATCCCAAGCAGAAAAGAATTACGTCTCTCTCAGTCATTCTCAATCTCTTCCCATCTTTACACATTTTCATAAATTCACAGTGCCGTGCCACTGAGCAAAATGTGAGTTCAATGCGCTCTAGGTTTAGGTTTTAGATTGATCCTCGTTGATTTATAGATGCTAATCTATGGATTGCTCGTGGCGATATTTTTTCTCCTGGTCTCTGTTTCCGTGGTGGTGTTGGCCGTGTTGTTCTGTTTAGTGGCTCAGTTGTGCATCGCTGCCCCTCCTAACAGATCCTCTGAACACGGAGACTATGCTGCATCCATTCAGAAAACAGGGCAGGAACGCTTCGATCAAGATGATGAGGGGGAAGGCCAAGATGGTAAATATGCCAACAAGAAACTGTAAAAACATTTCTTTCAAACACTTCCTGGAGAACTTGTCTGACTCCCTTAATTATTGTGAAAGAAACCTTGAGAAGGAAGGCAGAAAGAGAGACTAATCCTTCCTTCCAGTGCAACGGGTTTCTGAATGGGCACATTTACAAAATATTATTTCATTTTGCAACATATCTTTTGCATATCCTTAGCCTCATAGCATAATTGCTAAGTCATATTTTGGTCAAATTGTGATATCTAATCTAACTCCTAGCGCTGCTGATTTACTGTGCCTGATCGGATATATCCTAAGCCAATCAGAGTGCTTTTTACATTCCATAATCACTATCTGCCTAAGTCATCTATTTGACTTTTTGACGCTAAATAAAAAGATGCACCTTCAAATATGACTGTGTGGAGAACCTGTGTGACAAGCCTATGTGCACTTTTCCATGAGCACTCTAACATTAACCCCTTACTGACAGCCTGTGGGTAAGATTGATATGGGCCGAAATGTATTTGATTTATGATAATATATATATATATATATATATATATATATATATACACTCCATTAAAACCCTCACAATCCGTCATATAAAGAACTGCCCTCCATCCTGGAACTGTCCCCAGGGTCTTCTCACAGGGGGAAGCTAGAAGCTCCGCCCATGGACGGGTCACTGGACCACAGCGAGGGGTCTCTCCCTTCGGACGACGCCATAAGCACAGACGACGCCGTGGAAAGCGACATTGTTCCCAAGCTCAACACCGGTGACGTGGACAGTAGTCTCAGCCTCTTCCTTTGGTTTGCTCTGCTTCACAATGTGACTCGACCTGACCATCTGATATATATATAAATAGAGCAAGTAAAGCTGATATAGGCTCTGTGATGCAGACTCTGTGATGTTGGCCCTGCCATATATGATGATACATGTGATCCATCAAACACTCGCTTAATTATTGTGAAAGAAACCTTGAGAAGGAAGGCAGAAAGAGAGACTCATCCCTCCTTCCAGTGCAACGGGTGTCAGAATGGGCACATTTACAAAATATTACTTCATCTTGCAACATATCTTTTGCATATCCTTAGCCTCATAGCATAATTGCTAAGTCAAATTTTGGTCAAATTGTGATATCTAATCTAACTCTACTCTCCTAGCGCTGCTGATTTACTGTGCCTGATCGGATATATCCTAAGCCAATCAGAATGCTTTTTACATTTCGTAATCACTATCTGCCTAAGTCATCTATTTGACTTTTTGACGCTAAATAAAAGATGCACCTTCGAATATGACTTAGGCAAGTACGCTATGAGACTAACGATTACGCAACACTGTTCATTTTTTTATTTTCTTATCTTTTTTATTTTTGGGAGGATTGGAAATAGCAGTGTACCCCTCCATGCCCACCCATGTGCAGGCGGGACAGCGGCGGGCACGCAGGAACCCATCCCAGAATACAGTGCGGCGGAGGAGCGCCGAGACAGCCTGCTGTGGAGGAGCGTGGCGATCGGAGACCAGGAGCATCGCGTGGACATGAAGTGCATCGAGCCATACAGGAGGGTCGTCTCCCATGGAGGTGAACACGCACACGCACAGATGCACACACGCACGCACGCACACACGCACACGCACACGCACAGACTCACATGGCATAGAGTCGAATCCACTTGGGGTTGGATAAGACACTGCGTCACATGCCCTGGGAATTGAACTAGCACACCCGCACCACACACACGCACGCAAACAGACACACAGACATACACACAGAGACGGCCGTGCCAAGTGGGAGGATTTTTTTTAGTGCACAAAGTTGAGTTTTTCTTGTGGACATGCACGCAAATATTGAACACATTGTGTTTTTTGTTTTGCAGGTTACTATGGTGACCAGAATGCCATCATTGTCTTTGCAGCTTGCTTCCTACCAGATAGTAACTGTGAAAACTACAACTATGTCATGGAAAATCTTTTCCTGTAAGAAATTTTTCAAAACCCAAAAATACTACTGACAAATACAATAGACTTTGCATATGTCTGTTTGTCAGAAGACCCCAAAATGTCAAACACCCTATTTTCTTTGAAGATAAATGCTATTTACCTAGCTTCATTGGTAAATCAAGTGTCTGTGTATGTGGGTCTATGTGTGTGTATGTGTGTATTGGGTCTGTGTGTGTTTGTGTGTACAGGTATGTCATTGGTACTTTGGAGCTGATGGTGGCCGAGGACTATATGGTTGTTTATCTAAATGGAGCCACACCGCGCCGGAGAATGCCTGGCTTCAGCTGGATGAAGAAGTGCTACCAGATGATAGACAGGAGGTAACCCACAAAAATCGGCCTCTTCTGACATCACAAGTGGGCGTGTCCACCTAGATGTATGACTGATAGATGAGCAACGTTTGCTACAGTCCACTGGGTAGGCTGGTAGACTGAACTATCCAGTGTACATCTAGGTGGATACGCCCATTAGTGATGTCAGAAGAGGCCGAATTTCAAAAAGGCTTGTAATGGCTAATCGCACTCACACCTGGTAGTATAATATGTCAGTTTTAATGAGCATTCCTTCTGTTTTTACTTTCCTGCTGTGGACACCCTACCTAACGCAGGGTGTGAGCATCTAACACACACCAATACTTAAATTATGTTTTCACTTTTGTTCCCATAGGCTGAAGAAGAATCTGAAGCAGTTCATAATTGTGCATCCTTCCTGGTTCATACGCACTGTACTGGGTCTGACCCGACCCTTCATAAGGTCTCAACAAGTTCCCTACATTGTACAAACTAAGTGAGATATTTAGATTAGGTAGATCGTCTAGCAGGAAGTGCTCTCCAAACCTCCACTCGCTAGAATTTGATACAGATTATTGGAGTATAGATTATTACAGATTATCTATTCCATAGAAATAGATGTTAGTTGGAGTTTGAGTGAGTTATGATGTATCCGCAATGCTGTATTAAGCAATATGGTCTCACAAGCATGAATAGCGGAAATACTTGCTGACCAAATGCTGACCTCATTGAATAAAGAATCCTTATGCAAATAACCATCATAAAGATTAGCAAACCAAAGGATAGCATCATGATGCATTGTTTATTTCAAACAGACCAATATTTGTTTTCTAACTGTTGTTTTATTTCTTCAGCTACAAGTTCAGCAGTAAGATCAAATTTGTGCACAGTCTGGCAGAGCTGTGGGCGATGGTTCCCATGGAGTATGTGCAGATTCCTGCGAGTATTGTCAGGTCAGTCCAACTCTCATATTATTTTATTCTCATCAAGGCATTGGTCAAGTTATTTGTGAAATGAGTAAGTTGCTGGTATGTTTAAATGTACTGTCAAAGGTTTCATAGACCTACATGGTAGAAATATTTTTCAAAAAGTTAAGGTAAAAAATAAACTTGCAGGTTGGCACCTCCTGAAGAAGTAATAATTTGTAAGATTTGCTGGCATTTGCTGGCATTTACTCTGCAGGTTAATAAACAACAACTCAATAACCGCCAGTAGCTAAAGATTAACCCCTAGAGTCATGTCAATACTAAGCTGAGAAATTTCTTCATTACCCTCCACCTCTCAAATCTTGCCAACATTAAAACTTAATTTGGTTGCTTGCTTCGATCAACAAGGTAATTTTACAGCTGAAGGCGCTGGGTGGGGTAACTATATCTTTGAGCTAGGGAGATAGCTCAGATCTTCTGCTAATTTCTATTAGTTTCCGCTCAGAGTGGTGTTTTCTTTGGTACATGGGTAATAGGCGCATCAGTCACAATCACACACAGCTAAACTAAAAAAACTCAATAACACAACACAGGGATGTCAACCTTCAAGTTGCTCTTTAATAGGGTTAAAGTCACTTGCCAACATGTCATGGCTCAACTGGAAAAAGAGAAAATGCAAGATGGATGAACTTATCCCATTATAAGATTAATTATTCATATTGGAGGTATGACATGCTGATGCTTTCCGACTCTCCTCCAAGGTACGAAGAGGAGAGGGGTATACACACATTTGCATGCATGAGGTAAATCATTGAACGTGTGTTCCGGTTGCCCTTGTCTGTGCTTTTAGTTTGTGCTCCATATCTGATTTGACTAACAATTTCCCCTAAAGCCTGCCTTTTAATCTTATCCCCTTATTCCCTCAATGAGTTACACATTAATGCTTGCTGGCTCGGGAAAATGAATGCGATGAGTTACGTTGTGACTCTTTTACAGATGACCGTGAATATTGGTAGAATTTTAAAACCAGGTGAACACAAAGCAGGTCGATAATTTCTTTTATTCAACCAGCAAAAAGCGAATCAGCCTTGTTTGCCTTTAAGTACTTTCAAGATAAAAGCCTGGTTATGTTAAACTTGTAGGTTGGCATTCCCTATGGTACTTTTTTGTGATTGGTATAATTGTGTTTTAAAATAATCTGAAAAATGATAGACCTATCAGAAATAGAATCTATGACTTGTAACCTATTTTCATTAGACTGCCTAGTTTTATAGATCAATTTGTTATTGGAAAATGGCATCAGAATGAAGGCCCATGCAATTCCCCTTTTATAGGCAATCTTTTCAGTGCATCACCATTTTCCGCCACACATCGAGAACCAATACAATACCCCGTGTCTCAGCTGCTGTAACACTCGCATCCCTACTTCCATGCATTGCCGACCTCCCCACCTATCAGATATATAATCTATGACTTGTAACCTATTATCAGTAGACTACCTTGTTTTATAGATAAATTGGTTGATGGAAAATGGCATATGAATGAAGGCCCATACTCCCCCTCGCCGTTTTCTCCATGCATCAAATTTGGAAGGCATAAAAGAAAAGGCAATTGGGGCTGATATGCACTCTGTTCTGCTGGTTGAATAAGAAAACATTCCAGTTGCTTTTTTGTTCAACTGGATTTAAAAATAAAACTGATTGAAACAAAGGCACACTGACTAAGCTATACTTTACCCTTTATACTAAATATTATACTTTACTCTCTATCATAATACTATACTCTATTTTGATACTAAATATACTTTACTTTCTATGCTAAATACTATACTCATACTAAATGCCATGGCATACTTAACTCTACTCTTGTCTATTTTGTCTCTACTAACACTCCTCTGGTATTGTAGAGATGCTGAGCCAGATTGCTGCATGTGTTGTGCATTTTGCTCCATTGACCTATGGATCTCCCACTTACTGACTCTTTTAATCCTGTACATCCCCCCCCCCCCCACACACACACACACACGCACACTACCTGTGAACCAGACTGGATAAAGAACTACAGCGATCAGCAGACAAGTAAGCCGTATGGATGCATGCTTGCGTGTAAATACTTCCTCCCATACCTAAACTACAAATTCCATTTGACGCCCCCTGTATCTTCGTCTGTCTCTCTTCTAGAGACAAGAAGAGGGGTAACTCTGCGGTGTGACGGGAGTCTCCTGTGGATTTCTCTTGATGCAAGGCCAATGCTACTCTATTGAGTATGTTGCATGCCACGCCCTTTATAGTTCATGGCTATGGAGTGTATATGGTTGAACGTCTCCGCCGTATAGCAGGTTAATGATTGCGCAGAGAATGTGATGCATAATCATACTCCAAACACTGTGCTTTTGTTGCTATGGAAGGAATTCTGGCATCATTCAGAACAGACAGAAAATGAAAAAGAATGTGGTTTCACACTGTATTTGCAAAAACATTTGTGATGAATGTGCCTAAATGTTATTTTAGTATCTTCCCCTGGATTTCGTTTGGCATTTGTTATTTTACCTATGTGGTTTCAAGACCAATAAACAACTACCCAGAGATGTATTTTTTAATTAAAAGGAATAGACTAGGGCTACCTATACCACGTCAAAATAGAGCTGTTCATTGAGCCCTGCCCATTGTATTGATTATTGTGGGCTGTGCTGTGTTGATTATGTTGTCTATTCATTTAGTTCATGTTCTATGGCCATTTCCCTGTTTGATATGATCAGGACAGCTATATATTTGGACTCCACTGTCATGCATGAATCGCTGTGAAGGTGTCGTCGGCTTCTGGTTGGGAAACATCGGTCTATTTGCTTTCTTTGGTTTATTCTGTTCCTTTGTCCCGGTAATAAAGAACACCATAAAGCTTTCAAGAAAACAAACCGATGTATGTTGTCTTTGTTCCCCTGCCTGCAAATAAATGACTCAATGCCCCAGTTAACTCGTTATATTGCATTATACAAGACGTTCAAAGGTGGATGTCCTTAGGGGCTACATCGTTACGGTCTTATCTGTCAGCACCTTTTACGATGAGCCACTCCCACATTGTGAATTTGTGCGATTCCAAATTCTCCGCGCTCCTTGTACATTCTATTAGGCTAGTGACAATGCCCCCCAAATTCTGAGATACCCCTACCGGAGGTAGAACTAAACCCAACAATGTTTTTCCTCATCTCTAAGGTCTCCCATACATGAAAGTGATTCTTGGCTAAAATATTTTTACTGCTAAGATTGTGAAATTGACAGATATTGTTATATACCTCCAAACAAAAAAAGGCCTAAAATATAGCCTGTCCGTATGGGAGTTAAGACATATAAACTAATGCAGAATGATAACACAAGCTCTGAGAGCTTTGAGACTTGGCAAGTTTGTAGCCAGGGAGTCAATGCACCTACTGGAAAAAGCTGGATGTGAATATCTTGATGTATGAAGTAGATGGAGACCTATAAACACATACCTAAAATAAGCGGACAGTGAAAAAAAATATTTCTATGCAGAATGTTATCATTTACTTTGTAGTTGCTTTGCCAGGCATTATCATAGGAACACATAAGATGGCTTGTTGGAAAGATGGGATTGTGCTGAATCCAGCAATACCAAATATGTATATATGGTATGAACAATAAAGATGGTATGTCACTCAATGTATGAGGTGTCCAAAATGAAAGAAAATGAAACTCTGATATAAAAGTCCAAAGCTGCAAATTGCAAATTAAGTAAGAGGTTAGTGCTGCTCTATACTACACATTTAATAATGACACAAATAATATAGCACATTGTATATATACTGTATATATCTATACAGTTCATATGGAAACAAAGACTGAAATTGAAAGATGACACGTTTACAGTGACTACTTGTACTGTCCTCGAAACTCATAAAATGGCTTGCTGGAAGGTTGTCATTGCGCTAAATCCAGCCAACCAAATATAGAAATATAATATAAATATATTATATATATAATATAAAATAAACCATGCAACCATTCATAATTACATGTTTTAGCTGTCCCAAATGAAAGAACTCATTGCATTGCAATGTGCTGTAGTGTCCTATCTGAGGCGAGTCTAGTTATGGCTTAGGGCCTGGCAATAGCACACACAGGAGACCAGGAGTCAGGATTGCAGTTTGGCATTGATGAGCCTTTTAATAAAACTATTACTTAAACTATAACATTTCATTGTCACTCATCCACATCATCATCAGTGACAAAATGAGTCACATTTGGACAGTCTGGAAAAGAGCAAGAGCAAAACTCAGTGCAAGTCAATCCCACTGCAAGACACTACACGGCATTTGGTGGTATCATTGCATTTTCCATCTTTACAGTACATATGGGTGATGTCTCTGACTTCTTTAGGTGCTGGTTCCTTCTGGAACATCACAGGTTCAATGGACCCATCTTCTCTGAGCTTCCATCCTCTACCAACTGGGTTCCAGAGATGAGGCCTGGCCAGGTGGCTGTGACGCCACACTGCTGTTTGATACAAGGCTCTCAACACATGTTGCTGGAAGGCATCTTCTGTTGGAGGAAGATTTGCTGCAGATGCATCTGTGGTAGATGCAAGTGTGTACCTCAGCTCATCCAGATTGGTGCAAAGATGTCCATCCACCCTTTTCTTTTGGCCATACAGGAGCAGGGCATATTTTCTTGCCACAGGCAAAGCTTCTTGCAGGCTTCCAGAAAGTCCAAACTTAGTCATTTCCTTCAGCTCACTCAGATGGGACTTCAGTCTTGTGAAGGCAGTGGTCTTCCCAATTCTGTATAAGCTGCTTGTTGTATCGCAACCTGTGAGGGCATGGCATGCAGGCAAACAATCACAAAGAACCGGTCCAAGCTTCTGAGTGATTGAACAGACTGGGATGAATCTTTCCTTCAGGCCATGTCCAGAGTGCATGAAAACTGCAGAGGATCCAAACATTCCTTTGCTTGTATAGTAGATCAGCAAAACCAGCACATCTGTGTCATCACATTTGACTATTAGACGAGAATGTGACCTTGCAAGGTGTATTGCATGTAACACCAGTCTCGTATCTGCCTCCTCCTGGTCACTGTAAAGCTCTGTCAAATTGTCGATGCCTGACTTCCTAACCCTCTTTACTTCCTCACCATTATCAAATCCACCAGCCAAGATAACTGTGTTCTCTGAAGAGAGTCTCATCGGCCCAGTACTTGTGATGTAGTTACTCACAAAGCTACATAGAGCAGCCTTGTTTCCACTTATCTTAAGGTATTTCCTATAGTTTGGAACACTTGCTTGTCCTGTGATGATATGTGTTCGTGTGGTTTGAATGGTGCCTCTTCTTTGCCTCTCTAGATCTTTGACTGAGTGTTGATGGTCATATCTGTCAAACAGTACAACAACACAGCTGATGCCTTCCTTTCCCATTAACATTGTGATCTTTTTCCAGACACACTCGGCCAGGTCGTTGAATGTTGAAAGGCTGAATCATGGAGAGTCTGTATAAGAGCCATGCCATCGATGATGTATGCTGATGGTACGTCAACATTTGGCAGCTGCTGTGACTCTTCAACAACAGCCTCCAGTTTCTTGGCAAGGTCAGCTTTAGTTGTCTTCCTCATGCTTCCATCATCATAAAACAATGAGGGCGGGACAGCTGCGAGTTCATGAGACATCACAGTTTCCATGGACACCTCTCGCTGCTTGGAAACAGCCAGTAACCTTCGAAAGAGCACATCTGAGTCCATGTGAACCTGTCTAGACTGGACTCCAACTGATGTTTTCATATCCTTGAAGGTTGCACACTGGTTTCTTTTCTCAGGCTCCCAGAAGCTCTTTGTTCTTTTTGATTTTGCCAGACGTTCTTCAATAAAGACGGCATTCTGATTTGCACCATCTTGGAGGAAGCTTGAGAGCCCTTTTGCAACCTTCTCAGATGCAACCTGACCACTTGCAATATTGATCAATTCCTCAGGAATGCTTTCAAGATCAAAAGGATTCTGTCTCTGCTCCACAGCTTCCATTATCTTCTGTATGTCTCTCTCGTCTCTTTCCGTTCTGGATGCTCCATGCTCCTGGTGTACTTTTTGGCCCTTTGCATCAGTGTCACAAAGCTCTTTCATGGCATCCACATATGCTGTGGTCACATGTCTTGTCATCAGCCATCTTGTGAGAGCTCCCTTTCGCAATGTAAAACCAACAACTCCACCCTGACTCTTGCCTTCACGATTAATGGTTTGCTCCAGTGCCTGATCAGATGCCACACAGTTGAAGCTTCGATGCTCAGACCGGCGAACAACAAACCCACCTTGCTGCATGAATGTGTATGCTTCTGGTTGTTCATGTTCAAGAGCTTTCATTTCTGCAACATAGACAGGCATGTACTTGGAATAATTGGTCCGTCCAGCAGCTCTGAACCAAGGCATAACTTCACACATGCAATTCAGGTGAAGTTGAAAGTCAGCTTCGCGTTCTGAGCGAAGGATCCGTAGCAACAGATCAGCACCATTTAGGAACATTATCCAGTATCCAAATGTTGCTGATTGCTTAAATCCCTCATTTGTGAACTTCTGGATTTTCTTCTGAATCTCATGGAGTTCAGTCTCCACCTCACCGATGAACTGTTGAGCAGTGGCCTTGTCATTACCATGAAATGCATGCTGTACATCTCGTAGGAGTTGCTCTTGTTCTTCAGTCATTGCACATTGGCCTTGTTTTTCAAGCCATGATTGCATAGCTTTCCAGAAGAGCCTGAACAGAGCCTCAGAGGCTAGCTTTATGCTCCTTACTCCTCTTGCCAGCTGTTTCCCTTGAAGCATCTGTCGAGCTGTTCCCTCTGCATACACATCTGACTCAGTAAGTATGTCAAAGAGTCCACCATCGCCATACAGCTTTCCGATGCTTGCCAGGTAAGCCATAGTGATATGCATACCTCCCTTTCCTTGTAAAGGAAGTGGTTTGCTCCACATTATCTGTTGTGCTTTACTATAAATAGCAAGGTCTGCAGTCACAAGAATATGGTCCTGTCCCAGGTCTGCAGCAAGCTGTACAAGTCTTATCAAAGATGTATAGATGGTGGACAATTCTGAGGGTGATTCTCTTATGAAGGGCATGTAGAGTACACTGGCTACTGAACAAGCAGTGTCTGACGTGAAGGCATTGAATGCAGACCATGAAGGGACATGCTGCTGATTCTCAATTACATTTCGGGACAGCTTCCATACCAGATCTCTGTCTTCAGCTGCTTTAGAGACTGTTGTGTTTGTGTTTAGTAACTCAGGAAGTTCAGGTGGTTCTGGTCGCTTTGTTGATTTGATGTATCTGTCAATTGAAATGAGAGGATAATCTTGTGATCATATGCATTGAATATTATATCACTTTAAAACTTCACAGCATACATTCACTTCACTATTAAACATTTCATCCACCCATTATATTTTTAGCAGTGCATGTGAATAAGTGGATACCATAACATTAAAACATAAAAATAGATTTAAAAAAAATGTCAATGTCAAAAATAAGTACCTGTGAAGTGTATCTCCATTCAGGTCGAATGTGTTTAAGGTGGTGAGGGACCTCTCTGGAACCCGTGCTAGGCATGTATCTGCTGTGGAGACTTGGCCTCTTCGGAACACAACAGAAGCCATAGCATGAGTTGTATGCTTCCCATCCAGGGTATCTTCATTTTGGTCAAAGTTGTCGATGGCTGCATCAACAATTCCATGTTCAGCGACTCCAGTGAGGCCTTTTGGGATGTAGACACCTCTTTCTGTCCTTGATATCTGGTCTGCTCCCACAGATGTGAGGAAATGTCTAACCTCTGTATAGGAAACACAGTGCCCCATTGCATTGCATAATGATTGTAATGCAATGATTTACCTGTCAGTTTAGGAAAATATCCATGAAGACAATGATGTAGCTAGCTTCATCATTGGTCACATCAAAGGTCAAATCAAAGGTCACATCAAGGGGGTAGTGGGTTCTACTGCCCACTTCTGGTCTGGAGAGACCAAAGCTGCCAACATTATTTCCCATTATTCAGTAATTACTTGACTACAAAGAAATTCAAGTGGATGTAAATATTTTGATATGTGTTCTTTTCAATTATAACCTGATTCAATTGGATCTTTCTTTCTGTATGAACTATATAATACAATGTGCCATATTAAAAATATAATCATTAAATGTATTATAATATACAGCAGCACTTATCTCATGTAAGTTAATTTGCAGTATTATTGAATTTATCAACGTTCCTCTGACCACTGATATTGGGCATTGGACTGGTTTCATTTTCTTTCATTTTGGACACCTCATACATTGAGTGACATACCATTTTCATTGTTCATACCATATATAGATGTTTGGTATTGCTGGATTCAGCACAATCCCACCTTTCCAACAAGCCATCGTATGTGTTCCTATGATAATGCCTGGCAAAGCAACTACAAAGTAAATGATAACATTCTGCATAGAAATCATTTTTTTCACTGTCCGCTTATTTTAGGTATGTGTTTATAGGTCTCCATCTACTTCATGCATCAAGATATTCACATCCAGATTTTTCCAGTAGGTGAAGTGACTCCCTGGCTACAAACTTGCCAAGTCTCAAAGCTCTCAGAGCTTGTGTTATCATTCTGCATTAGTTTATATGTCTTAACTCCCATACGGACAGGCTATATTTTAGGCCTTTTTTTGTTTGGAGGTATATAACAATATCTGTCAATTTCACAATCTTAGCAGTAAAATATTTTAGCCAAGAATCACTTTCATGTATGGGAGACCTTAGAGATGAGGAAAAACATTGTTGGGTTTAGTTCTACCTCCGGTAGGGGTATCTCAAAAACTAAAGCCCTTTCTGACTGTTTGTCACTAGCCTATATGTCTTCAGGGCGGTCTGTCCCTTTTGGTCCTCCTCAGTCCACAGTTTGTCCCAGATTGGCTACCTACACCTCGTAGGTAGCCAATCTGGTGGGCATCACAATTACAAAATTCCCTTTTTTATTTCCATATAAAATGACACAATTTCCATTACAATTACACACGCAGATGTAATCCTAGCATTGAAAAAGGCATGCTTGTTAATCCGCCAGTACCCACAATCTTCAATCCAATGATCAAACAAGGCAAGATTTGAAAGTGATAAATATATCTACCAACTTATAGATACCAATGATAGACACTTACGAAGTTGGTACAGTGCTTAAAGGTTACATTAATAAAAATATATTTTCTCTTCTTTTTAAGTGCTACCCAATAATGTTAAGGCAATCAACATACACTACTTTTGCATCTTAATGATACAATTAAAGGATCAAAATACATAACCAGCAAAAAATAAAGCGATATATGCGTCTGTTGACTCTGCCATATGCGTGTAGCAGTATCACTGTATTATCCTACCACACATCATGCACCTCACTACTACTACTACTACTACTGATCTACGTCTGTTAGTGCCTTGTGCCTCAGGTACCACTCCAGACAGTGGATGGCTATCGGGTCAGCTGCCAGGTCAAACTTATTTGCGAAAAAGTGATGCTGTTCCAGAAGCCACTGCAGGTCCCCGACGCCGTACACGCACACGGACCGAACGTGGTGTCCGCTACACACAGGGTAGACCGGCCCCTCGTGCCACTGCCACTTGACCAATCGTGCTCTGGCATTCATGTCGGTCAAGTCATACTTGGCATCGGATGGTGTGGAACCGGGAACACCGGGCATGCGTTGGATGGTGGCCCAGATGAACTCGTCGGGGCTGTACGTGTCCTTGGCCCACTCGATCAGCTGCTGCACTCGCTGGTCCTGCAGCACGCTCTGGACATAGCCGCGGCTAGCCAGCATGTAAGCGTTACCCGACAGCATGGGAAGGTTGAAGGGTGGTGGCGCTTTTTTTTCTCCTGTGGCCTGTGGTGAATGAAATTTTTTCTCTTAGGGCCATAATAAAAGGACACACACACACAACAAAATAATGAATAAGTAATATGGTGCCGTAAAAGACCAGTCTGAAAGGCTACCCATGTGAGAAATGTGTATACTTCAGTGTATTACAAATATAATCGAATAACACAAATGAAATTACAAGTATACTTTGACTTTTTGGGCTTAATTTAAAGTATATTCATAATATACTTTTAAAAAGTGTATTTTCTTCATTTTAGGCTGTATTTCAGTAAAAAAAAAAGTACTCTATGTACTCCATCACCCTATGTATGTCAGCTTCAGAACAACTCTTTAACATTAGTACAGGTTCTTTAGGGCTGGTTATTGGTACTAAGGTATCGCCGAAACAACTATCGACCGCAAGTATGTTTGAACTCCGTTCAAACATACTTGCATTCTATACTTTTTAATTACTTTCTACTTTTTAATGCTTTTGCTCGCAGCGAATCACCAACAGCGTTCTTCAATTTAATGCGCCGTGATTGGCCCATTACCGCAGCAGCTACAACCCATACAGTCTGTGGATAGTTAGTTAGGTGTCAAACGGAGTTGGGCTAGGTACAGAATAGATGGCCTAGTGTGAGTGCGCGGTGAGCACGGCGTGTCTGACGGAGCTGACTGTTCAGCCTGCCGGGACGCGACGCCACCAAGGCGGTCAAAAGTATGATTACACTACACACCTGTGGCTTCTGATAAAAAATAATTTCGGGAGGATTATAATGCTTTTATAATCCCATATAAAAAGTTACATGAATCAAGTACCTCATTAAGCATGGAGGAACCCAAAGGGCGGGACGCTGCACCGTGTTCACAAGGCCAAGATGGGCCAGCGTCTCCTCAGGAGGCCGCGCCACAACCGGCAATTACTTCAGGTAAAATAATCGGTTACTTGGCTAACATTACTCATCTCTAGTGTGTTACAATTGTGCCAGGATTTCATTGAAACACAAAATCGTGTTTGGTATGCTCTAGTAGGCCGTTTGTGTGCTAGGTTTCACAATAACTTTACCTTATTGTTTAAAATGTTTCAAATGTTCCAGTTTCGGTGCCCCCTCCTACATAGGAAGGGGGCACAGTTGAATATTACCTCCCACTTCCCCACCCGACGAGCGCTGGGCGGAGATGTTCGCGCATTTCAGAATCAGGGATGTTCTATACAAAAAAATATGTCTAAATTGTCAGTTTGCCATGTGACTTTCTGGCGGCAGTCCGTCAGCTCCGGTGGGGTTGCTTCGGCGGCAGTCCGGCAGCTCCGGCGGAGAAAGGGATTGTACTCCTGGAGCTGAGCTGCCGAGCTGCCACCGAGCCCCCCCTGCTGGAGCTGCGGCGGCATTCCGGAGGAGGAGACATGGAGGAGAAAGGGATTGCACTCCCGGAGCTGAGCTGCCAGACAGTCTGGCAGCTCCGGCGGGTGTACTCCGGGAGCTGAACTGCCACCGAAGCTTCGGCGGCAGTCCGGAGGAGGAGACATGGAGGAGAAAGGGATTGCACTCCCGGAGCTGAGCTGCCAGACAGTCTGGCAGCTCCGGCGGGTGTACTCAGGGAGCTGAACTGCCACCGAAGCTTCGGCGGCAGTCCGGAGGAGGAGACATGGAGGAGAAAGAGATTGTACTCCCGGAGCAGCTGGCAGCTCCGGTGGGTGTACTCCAGGAGCTGAACTGCCGCCCGGCAGCTCAGCTCCGGGAATACAATCCCTTTCTCCTCCATGTCTCCTCCTCCGGCTGTCCGGCAGCTCCGGCGGGGGAACTTCGGCGGCAGTCCGGCAACTCAGCTCCCGGAGTACAATCCCTTTCTCTTCCATGTCGCGGTTCAATATGGACTTCGGAGAGTCAAGGCCAAAGTTCCTTTCGCCCAATTCTTCTCAACCATGGCCGAGATAACCCCACTACGAGCCATCACTTGATGTGGAAGTCCCAGAGACGTCAGACACAGTCTTTATGATTCATAATATCATCCGAGGCGCACATAGCTTTTGGCCGTGATATTATATATAATATTATATAAATACCTATATATTATTATTACTATTATATTATATAGATATAGAGCTCAAGAGGGATATTCCATCAACCAAGCTAAAGGCAAAGCCGGGCTTATTTCGCTTAGCCTCGCTACTTTAAGCTAGAGTTGCGTTCCATTAACGTGACTTAAGGGAATTTCCACTAAGTAACCATGGCAATTTTTCCGACCAAACTAACCTGGTCGGTACCAGGCTAACTGTCAGGCTTACTTGATCGGTGTTTCAGAAAAGTCCATCTGTCTGAAACAAGTGTACAATCAGGAGGTTCTGCCAAGCCTAGTCCTTACGATTTTGTCATAAATTTACATATATGAAGTACAAACAGCCTATATTTTCACTAAGGATCTAAGATTAAATTATGCAAATAAAATAATTAAATGAATTGCTATCTATTTTTATCGAGGATATTTTCTCAACACATTTTTAGACAAATATATGTATTCTATCAAAATCAGGAACCAGCAGTTGCGTTAGTGGTTTAGCATTAGCCCTGTAGTACGGGCGACCCGAGTTCGCGTTTTGAGTGCGTCATTGAATTCTTGGCGTTGGCTTACTTTTGTAATTCCCTTTATATCAGAGAAATTAGGCCTAACATTTGACTTTTTATATAATAAATATGTCTTACAATATCCCTAGAATCCAAATCTAACTTGCAAAAACCCATGGTAAAGTTAATAATAATATTAATGTTACTGATAGTGATGCCTTTTTCACTATGACAAAGACAATGCTGCATGGGAAATCTTCAGCCACATAAATTCCATTCAGGTGAGTTTCTCGGCAGGCAGCCGAGACCACCTCTGTTGAGATAAATACTATGGTTAGTCAATTAGGTATATTCAAAGAAATGGAAAATAAAAATGCATGAAAAGTTCAAAAAAAAAAAAAACAGCTTCAAAAACATGTTTTCTGGAACTCATACTATGTTTACTTTTTGGGAAAACACCATAATATGTCTCCTATAATGCTTCTGTTATTCTTTTAGAAAGCTTGCTGTACCATTCAATTGACCCGTGTGAAGCCGCAGACGCAACTTCTGGGTTGCCGGCTTGGTTTGTTTGGTTTGGTTAGCAGGACGCTTAGCGTCGACCTGCTATCTCGGTTTGTATCTTTGATTGTATCTATTTTCCGGTATTTATATCTGTAACATGTACTGCATACTCTGTATTGTATTCTCTGTTTCCTCTTTGGAGTTCCGTCTGCATCAACCATGGTAAGCATGGATTCCGGTTGCTCTTGTTCCGCCTTTCTCATGGATGAGATAGCTCTGTTAGAGAGACGTATGTGTCAGTTGGAGGATGAAAGGGTAGCGAGCATAAAGAAGACAGATGCTCCAGAAAGTACAGAGAAGAGACCCGCCAGGCGGACTCGTAGAGCTAACGCTATCGTTAGCAGTGACTCCGCCAAGGCAATCCTGTCGGCAGCGCCACTTGCGAGGCAGGCTGCTGTCAGTAGCCTGCCTCGCAAGTCTTTTTCGGGGGTAAGCGACTCTGCTACACGTAAAGTTAGACTACACTCGCCAGCAAAAATGATTTGCCGACCCGGGGCCAGGACTCCCGACATTGAAGGTAATCTTAGGGTGCTGGCATGCGGTCAGACCACATACGGAGACAACATTGAAGTTCATGTCGGCACCAATGATAAGGACGAGGCAAACTGAGGTCACAAAAAGCAACATTGCTAGTCTTTGTGACTTTACCAGAAAGATGTGTCGGCATCGATTAATCCTCTCTGGCCCTCTACCCGATAAGGGTAATGATGAGCGCTATAGTAGATTATTGTCTCTAAATCGCTGGCTGGCACGATATAGTTCAGAGCAGGGCTTTGGTTTCATAGATAACTGGCCCTCCTTGTTGGGCCGCCCTGGTGTGCTCATGAGAGACGGCCTACACCCTACTGGGTTAGGCGCCTCAATTATGTCAAAAATAGATGAAAAGATGTCTTAGCCAGGCGTGACTAATCCACTCGCAATACGCTGGGTTGCAGGAATTTGGCAAACCTGCTAGCAACAGGTTAGCTGAACCAGTTTATCAGGAAGATGTATCTATTGCACCAATCTTTTGGTGCAATAGATGTTAACCAGACACCAATCTTTTGGTGCAATAGATGTTAACCAATAGTGTTAACCAGACTCCCTCTGAAAATAACGCTGTACCTATATGTACGGTGGTGCGGCCTCGCACTGTCTCGAGGTGTAAAACCCGCAGGCGAGAGCCGCGACCAGTATGTCGAAATCGCACCATCCCCTTGATCGCTTCAGAGCTGAGCGTTAACCGGACTCCCTCTGAAAATAATGAAATGGAAGCACTCAGAATAGGGTTCATGAGGTCGCTTTCATCTAAGGCGCTCTTGGTCCATGATCTAATTGTTGATAATAAGATCGACATACTGGGCCTTTGTGAAACCTGGATAAAACCAGATGAGTTTTTAGCCCTAAACGAAGCTACTCCCCCGAATTACGTTAGCGCCCAAGTATCTAGAGAAATTAAGAAAGGTGGTGGTGTAGCCCTGATATCTAATTCTAAGCTTAATTTAAAGCCAAAGAATAGATATATATTCAGATCCTTTGAGGTGCTTGCGTTCTGCTCCTCAGCTCCCCGACAAGCGAAACGAGTTCCAGACTCTTTCGTTTTAGATGTCTGCCCAGTAGGATGGGGAACTCTGACGCAACTCTCCTGGAGTTCAAGGCAATTCCTCTGGTGGAACTTGAAAAGGTGATAAAAGCATGGAAATCAACAACTTGTATGTTGGATCCTCTCCCTTCCAAGGTTCTCAAAGAACTTCTTCCCACTGTGGGGCCTGCAATCCTCTTGCTTATGAATCTCTCGCTTTCAACAGGAATTGTTCCCTCCAATTTCAAGGCTGTGGTGATAAAACCGCTACTCAAAAAGCCTGGCCTAGACCCTGAATCAGGAACTATCGGCCTATATCGAACCTGCCCTTCCTGTCCAAGGTAAAGGAAAGGTTTGTAGCAAAGAAAATCGTTGATTATCCTCACACATCCTCACAGATAGAACCCAATTCGTGCTCCATGAGGGTTCAGAATCAAAACACTGCAAACTACGCTTTGGCGTACCACAAGGGTCGGTCCTTGGTCCATTACTTTTTGCAATCTACATGCTTCCCTTGGGCGACGTTATCCGCAGCTTCGGAATTAGTTTCCACTGCTACGCGGATGAAACCCAGCTCTTCATTCCTGTAGATTCAGGGAACTCGGCCCAGATCCAGAGGGTTAAGTCCTGTCTGGCTGCGGTGAAGGGCTGGATGTCACAAAACTTCCTACAGCTTAACACTGGGAAGACAGAGCTGATAATTATCGGCTCGAAGCGGGACCGGAGAGAGTTTTTCAGGATGTCTCACTGTGGTTGGATGGCCTCGCCATCCCACAGAGTGCATCTGTCAAGAATCTTGGTGTCCTGTTCGACCCTCAACTGTGCTTTAACCTACATGTTAGAAGTATAACTAGAATTGCCTTTTTCCATCTGAGAAACATTGCAAGAATCAGACCAATGTTATCTGCAGCGGATGCAGAGACACTGATTCATGCATTTGTTTCATCAAGACTGGATTATTGCAATGCACTGTTCTCGGGACTACAAAAATCCACCACAAAAAGTCTACAGCTTGTACAGAATGCTGCAGCTAGACTGCTGACCAGAATGAGAAGGTTTGATCATATCGCGCCTATTCTCGCCTCTCTGCACTGGCTACCAATAACTTTCAGATCGGACTTTAAGGTGCTACTGCTAACCTATAAAGCCTTGCATGGATCTTCTCCATCCTACCTGAAGGACCTGATCATTCCTTATAGTCCTTCTCGGTCCCTCCGGTCTTCGGGAGCTGGCCTTCTTTCACTGCCGAAGGTTAAAAAGAAATCGGCTGGACAGAGAGCGTTTGCCTATCGAGCCCCCTTCCTATGGAATAGGCTGCCACAAGTGATCAGGGAAGCTGACTCTGTGGAGCTATTCAAAGGAAAGCTCAAAACGCACCTCTACGATCTTGCATTTGGAACATAGGAGTATGAAAACGACAGATGCAAAGTGAAGACCACTCTGTTTGTTTGTGCTTTTGTTAATACAGTATACATTCCCACTATGTACTGTTCCGTTCTAATTCACTATTCTGTCTGTTCTAGCGTGTTGCGGTGACTGGACTGGATGCCTGGACTCTCCTCATGGCCAACCGGCCAGCACCACATCACCATTTTAACATGATGTGCATGTATTTACCTGTATGTCAATTATGCCACCCATTGCACTCCTGACCATCCCTGGAAGAAGGGACCCCCTACTATGCGTTTCTTCTCAAGATTTCTTCCTTGCTAATTTCAATGGAGTTTTTTCTTGCTCTTGTGGGGGCTTGAGTAAAGGGGGGTGTCATAAATATTTGGCCTGTTAAGACCTTTGAGACTGTAATGGTGATTAAGGGCTATACAAATAAAATTGAATTGAATTGAAGATACCCAGGGGAAAAAATATTATGCTTCATGATACTTTTAAAGGATGTATTAAGTACACTTTTAGTATGTCACCGTACTTATTTCGTCGCAATCAAGTATACTTAAGTGTACTCAATTAGTCTATAAGTAAGTAACTTTACGTGGAAATAGTATGCTAAATTGGCACAACTTTTGACAAACTTTTAAGTGTACTAAAGTACACCAGTGAAAAGTATGATTTCTAGCATTCAAAACACACTTGCAGTACAATTGCATTATATCACCAGTGTGTTTGAAATAAACTTTAAAAGGCAATACAGTTCAATTGATAGTATTATAGAAGTGTATTTTGAACACACTTTTTTTTAAATTTGTTTTTACGTTGATACTTTCATAGACTGCTGTGAATAGGCATGTCTGCCTCTGCACTGGGGGAGCTCTTTACTGGCACTGACCTAGCCCTTGACTGATCAGAGAAGGCACGGACAGAGCCTGATGACTACAGAGGTCTACCTGCAGAGCGGCCCTCCATCAATCCTTCTGGGTGGTGGTACGAGAGGAGAGGGACCTTCCCTATCTTGTTTGACCTGGCCAGTATTTATAAATCTGCCAAGGCATCCTCCACTCCAGCGGATCGAATATGTTCAACTCCAGGAAATAGCATGCCTTGCCCCAGAAAAGGAAAAACAAATACTCAATGCTATACCTAGACAGCATTGAGTATGTGTTTTATGAATGACAATGGAAAGATACAGCTATACACACTATGAGGGGGAAGAGTAAAACAAAGATTCATGTAGGGGAGAGGAAGTACAGGTATTTACATTTAGGGTGCTGGATATCAGGCTAGCATAAGGTAACACCAACATACTGCTCAGCTTCAAAGCAAGCATCAACAAGTCACAAATGGTTAACTAATAACA
Organism: Pollachius pollachius; assembly: GCF_949987615.1. Lineage (NCBI taxonomy): Eukaryota > Metazoa > Chordata > Actinopteri > Gadiformes > Gadidae > Pollachius > Pollachius pollachius. The sequence continues at coordinate 9,436,487 of NC_136934.1, read as the reverse complement.
ATAACCTTAAGTTGTCCGTCCATGATGTGGTGAGCAGACTCTATCCTCCAACGCTTCCCGCCCGGCATTTGCTCCGTCTCCATGCTGTTGGCACCCTTCAGCATTTTCAGGATCCTCACCATCTCCAGGTTGGTTTTCAAGGGGAAGTCCTGACCACACAGATTTATGAAATACTTCCATTTGGTGCTGACATTGAACAGGTCAGCCATGCAGTTGATATCCGCTTGCACTCTTGGCCAGCCGGCATAGACCACGTCCACGGGTCGGCTGACCATGAAGACGTTAGGGAAACAGAAAGCGATGCTCATGACAGCTTCCAGGAACGCCAAGTCAGCATTCTTGTCCACATGGACACAGTAAAGGTTTTGAGGTGCGTATATTGCTCGCAACAGGTGTTCAAAGTTCTGGATCTGTACAAATAGCCAGCAAAATGAAAAAATGTAATTATATTCATAGATTTAGGCTTGAAGTATATCATGAATATGCCATCATATGTTACCTTATGGTGGACAACAATAGAATAAGCCAAGGGGAAATCCTCCTCTTCCTTGCTTAGAGGAAACATTATGTACTTCTTACTTGTCTGGAAGTTTCTGTAAATCAAAAATCAATATGAGCCACAAAACACTTCTTGTCTATACAGTTCATTAAAAGTTTGTAATATTCAGGGATACTTGCCCACCTGCAATTCACGGTGCCATTAATGTAATTATCCTCCGTTCTAAGGACCTTCTTTCGGAAATCCTTGGAGATGCTCAATAGTTTGGCATTCTCCATGCAATCAATATCGCCCTGCAAGAGGGACGAGCAGTTACATGCATCCTCTACATTCCCTTCATACTCTTTGTAATCCAGCCACCTGTTGCTCCAGTTTAAGTAAGGGTCCAATTCATTCTCTATAGGAAGGATCACAAAGACCACAGTCCACATCAGTGCAACTATAGCAATGACTCTGAGAATGATGTTGGTGCGGCTGCAACCTCGCCCTAGCCTTGTAAACAATGCCATTTCCACAAGGAGAGTTCACGTATTATCCAGGATGTTTGTAGAAATGTCCAGACAATGAAGACCCGGGAATCTAGTAACGATATCCCTTTCTCCCTTTCTATCTGTTGAACATAAGATAAGCACATGATCATGTTATTGTGGAGTGTGTTGTGGTTGAAGGCTGCATTGACTTATCAATGCACACATGATACACCAGCCATCAACAACAGAAACTCTTTTCCAATATTGGTTTTGCTAGCAAAGCGGCCTGTCTAAAGGCCACAATGCGCCTAGGTGACTTTCACTGGGCTCCTCCGGACAAGGACACAAAAAAATAGGTTAAATGGCACATGATTCCAATATATTCTAAATCAACACACAATTTCCTCCAGCTAATTAAAAGTTAAAGCTTGAATAATATTTTTTGTTACCATGGTCAAAAATGGTTGAATTAAATTAATGAAAAGCACAATAAAACTATAATTTCCCTTTCAGAATGGGTCAGCAGTTCAGTGGGAAACAAAACCTGTCTCGATTACTCACTCAGTGTGCTTACATGACACCCGAATTATTGGGTTAGTCGACTAAAGACAGACAAGTACAACATGTACTTGCCTAATACTATTAGAAACAGACCACAATTTCGGGAGCGCTAAACAATGCCGCCTCACTATCAGGGAACCTGATATTTTTGGTTTTGTCCAACAGGATACCAAACCTTCCTGCAGGAAGGTTGCGTATGAATCAGGAAAGACTAGATTCATAGATACTTCCTTAAAGTTGTTCCTCACCTATCAAATGATGTGTTTGTGTTTGTTTTAAAACTTCAATGTGACTATTCGTAACACTTGGTCAAAGGTCAGTTTTATTTGTTTAATGTACCAGGGCACTGTTGTAGACTTGGCTTCACTATTTGAATGTCAAATATTTAATTACATTTGAGGGTGGCATGTTTGTCCTATGTTGCCTGTGTAACAAAAGATTGTTGCCACCTATGTGTTACACAAGAAGTTAGGCCTGCAAAAGTAATAGCGTCACATCGCCTTGCTTTTAATATTAGGCTTACAACAACCGGTTTTATTTCTTAAATGTAGCCTAAGTAAAATTAAAAGAACAAAACATAAAAAAATCTAGGATATCACCCACAGCAGTGGGACAACAACAATGATCTGTCTCAAATGTTTCTGCCTCCAAAATGCATTTACTGCAGAAATGCATTGAGTGCTGTGGTGCAAAGTGAGGTTGACCTTCAGAAATGTTGAGTGGCTTAAATTAAGTGAAAAGATTTGAAGCGTTCAAAAGTTTTAGAGAGAGTGCGTACTACAGTGAGAGTTTCAATGCGCGCTATCAATTAATCGCCTGTCTTCTCCCATGTCCGTTCCATTTGGGAACATGTTTGGTAAACATGTTTTATTTTACTTGTTTCATATAATTGAATTAATTAAGGGCGCCACCAGAGGTTGCTTCAACACGTTTGCTAGGTCGCCTATGCCGATCGCCGATCAGTTTGTCGTTGCATTTTATTTATAACCAGTCGTGGGGCCACAGGCCCGCTCGGGGCCCCAAACAATTGCTTGGTTTGCTTGCCTTTTCGCGACGGGCCTGCACAAAATGATAAGGCTCATACTGTTTAGTATGAGCCTTTTCATTCTGTGCAGGCCCGTCAAGAAGAAACGTGAGATTCCACCGGGCTCATACTGTTTAGTACGTACTGCGACGGGATGATAAGGCTCATACTGTTTAGTATGAGCCTTTTCATTCTGTGCAGGCCCGTCGCAGTACGTACTAAACAGTATGAGCCCGGTGGAATCTCACGTTTCTTCTGAAATATCGATGGTGTATATAGCATAACGTAGAATTGCTTATTTCTTCGTGTCCGGTGGATGCTCAATTTAGTTTTTAAGTAGCGTTTATGGAAGTAGACATCAGCAATGGATGTGGAACTTCAAACCACATCCTTGTTCTCAAAAACGTGTCTCAAAGAAGATGTGTCTGTCCCTTTAAAGTAGCGTGTATACCCAAGTTTAAAAACGGTAGGCCTAAAAGACAAGACCATTCAAGAAAGAAAGTATCCATAGGGACCCATTGTAGATATAATCGGTCGCCACACAAACGATTGACTTTAAATTATACAATGTTTTTGTTTTGTTTAAGTTAAATATTTAAAAAAGGAAACATAATTTAAAAAACTGAATGAATAGTGCTAATGTAACGGTGTTACATCCTTTACACTGATTCAAGGCAAATACATTTTAAAAGTGGAATTGAGTCTCTAGGTGCAACACTGTTAAAGTAGTGTGTTAGCCTACCAAAGTTTGCAGAGGAAAACACAGAAAGAAAGAATACAGCCTAAGAATTACAACAGTTGAGGAATAGAAAATAAAAAATATAAGGCATATATTTTCTATCATTATTTTGTGCCGATCTCACCTTATTTCGATGGTGTGAGGCTTCTGTCCTATAACCAAATGATCATTCATGCCTCATTTCAGTTCACGCAACTGGTGTCAGTCCGTAATTTCCTTGTGTCGCCTGTTACCTTGACTAAGGGGTTGGGCCATATCTAACCATGTCGGACTACCAAAGGGATGTGGATTTCATCTTGGTTAACCGCATGTTCTCTCCCTACAACGTCAGTTCCAAGAACCAAATGCAAGTATAAATTGTGTGTTTAAAATGAAAATATATATATATTTTTTTTTCTAGTCCATGCTGCGAAAATAAAAATGCTTTCGGGCAAATAAGAAATTGATATTCGTACATCCCTCCATCCATGGTTTGTAGCCATGGCGTGCAGGTAAATCAGTACAGTTACGTCCTCTACTGGTTGTGTTTAAAACAACCGAAGGACGGAAAACACGCGGGAAAGAACCCTGCCTCCAGGTCCATGCTACAGGCGCTTGAGCCACAGAGACCCTCCCATGAAATAATCTCTGCATAGCTAACATATACTGTTTGATTTGTTGTAATTTGTAAACTGTTATCCTAATACAAGTCCAAAATAAAAGAAAAGTACTTTAACGCAGCTACTTCTCACGGGACCACCGTGTCGCCATTGAACTGCCTCTCGCGATACTAATGTATTGTTTATTTGTTTCCGGGCACCTACTCTCGCGATCTTACTCGATGACAAATTTGTTACTAGGCAGACGGTTTCCAACATGGCAGCGTCAAGCAACGCAAAAGGAACGCAGTTGGAAGATATGGAAGAAGATGCAGGAATTAAAGAAGAGATGGATTCAGATGAGGAGGAAGGTATGAAGGTCGAAAGTTCAGACGATGAGGAAGACGATTTATCGGAAGATGATAAAGAAAACGAGGCCGAAATTCAGCGTTTGGAGGAGCAGGTAATATAAACCAGTGTGTTAGTGTGAAGACGCAGCTTTATTAGCTAACCAGAATGAATGAGTGATCAACAAAAACCCAACGTTGATGCATAGGGGGGATATTTCGTTGGTTTTACACATGTTGTGTTTCTTTCATTGTACTGCCTTGTCCGGCATTAAGTTGCTGTACACAATTTAGGGCACGTTAATTGTTAGCTTTTTAGCTACTATTATTGCTAATGTTAATGGCTTTAGTAGTGGCTGAGGTTTCACAAACACACACACTTGCACGCATTGCATAGCGCTGGGTATATTGAAACGCCCTATATAATGCAATACAACTTTGTTATATTATTATTATTCCTAATTAGAATTATTCCTAAAGTTCTATGTTAAACTAAACAATTGGAAGAAAACCACAGCAGGCGCAGAATATATACACTATCAAATAAATCTTTTGTCAGGCCCAATTTTTTCGTGCACAAAAGAAGCAATACAACAAGGAATTTGTTTGAAATAACTGCAAACATTGGAATCACGTCACATTTCAGTCACTTCAACGCAAAGGGTTCCTTAAGGGATACTTGGCAGGAACAGGAATATAACAGTTTTGAAGCACACATTAGAATCACCTATTATTGTAGAGGTAGGTTTTTATCGAAGAAAATTAAATGCCACATTCATTATCACAAGACAACTTTAACAAAAATGGTACGTTTGAGATAATGTTTCGGCCTAATGTAGGAATGTATCTTTGCCATCATAAAGTGTATGTTTTGGCATTTCTTCTTCTGCAGCACTTTTAATTAAACAAAGACTTGGTCCCATAGTTACTTTCTCATACTTTGTGTTTTTTTTTCCCTCAGCTATCAATTAATGCGTTTGACTACAACTGCCATTTGGACCTCATCAAACTGTTGAGGCAAGAGGGAGAGCTGAGCCGTCTTCGCAGAGCTAGACAGAAGATGAGCGAACTTTTCCCACTCACAGAAGGTAATGTTGTTTGACTCATATTTTAAGATGCAAAATATTTAGGGGGTTGTAATTCCATACAAATGACTAAGGTGACTTATTCAGTTTTAAAGTAATAACAAAATCCACTAATGCTGCAGAGATCTGGCTTGAGTGGCTTAAAGATGAAATTCGCCTGACAGAAGAGGAGAGCAACCGAGAGAAAATCTATGAACTCTTCGAGAAGGCTGTGAAAGACTACATCTGTGAGTACACTAAGATGACATTGTTGCCTTTGATTTGATGTGTTGGTGCATGACATTGGGGGTTGTTGCTAATTTGGGAATGTATATTCTGTTGGGTGGTACATTACTAGAATTGTGACATAACTTTAGGAATGAAGATGAAATTCTGTAGGACAGATGTGTAACAATCTGGCCTTTATCACAGCTGCTAAACGTTGATATAATATAAAAGGGGTGAATTTTATATTCAATTTAATTAAATTTGTATAGCCCTTAATCACAGTTCAGTAGAAGAGCCTTTTGTAAAGTACAAAAGGCTTAACATGCCATATATTTATGACAATTTTTAAAGACACAAACGAAGACCCTTTTACTGTGTTGCCCTCATTTCACCAGTTATATAGCGACATTTATCAATAAACAAACCCCACAGTGACACACGCTTACCTTTTTAAGTTGTTGTTTTTTCACACATAGGTCCAGATATCTGGCTTGAATATGCCCAATACTCTATTGGTGGCATGGGTTCACCTGCTGGCTTGGAGAAGGTTCGATCCATTTTTGAGCGCGCCCTGACGGCAGTGGGTCTCCACATGACCAAGGGGTCAACCGTGTGGGATGCCTACAGGGAGTTTGAGAATGTGATGCTGTCCACTGTACAGGTTTGTCTATCTTCATCTCACTGAGCATCCACCGGACACGATGAATAGTTTGTATCGTTTTGCACTCATGCCTTTCACACCAACTTCAATGTGAAATGTATTGATGAAATGGCTCCGAAACTAGGTGGCTGGATAGAAAGTGGGTGGCTCTTCTTTTCGGCTTTATACACAACCTTCTCTACTCTCCTCCCACCTCCAGCCTCCTGCAGGCAGCGTTCCCACGCCAGAGGAGCAGGGGAAGCACAACACCCAACTAGAGCGAATACACACACTCTTCCGTCGCCAGCTGGCCATCCCTTTTATGGGTAAGAGAGCCAACTTCCGCTTTTTGTTAGATGGTGCTCTGTTTCACGGGCCAAAACACTGCATGGATCATGTAGAGAAACCAAAGTAGAATAACACAACAATGCATCAAAATGTACAATATGGCGGAAGAACCAGGGGTTATGGAAAGTGTCGGTAAGACCCTGGATAAGGCCTGTCCAATGTCTTAGCCTGTTTGCCTTGTCTATAGAGGTAGAATACAATACTTGACTGGGTTTTTCCTGGTCCCTAGAACCCTTCAATTATTTTGTGACATTCTTAAATCATAGAATACCGAATGTTACTGTTATTGGGTTAAATTATGTTGGTTGATGGCTGCATCGTCTCCATGCGCTCGGACAGACCTGGAGGCTACATACGGCGAGTACGAGGAGTGGTCAGACCGTGGTGTTCCTGAAACGCTCACCTGTCAGTACAAAAAGGCCCTTCAGCAGCTGGCCAAGAGCAGGCCATTCGAGGAGACTCTGGTAAGCCCTTTCTTTTTTTCTTTCTTTCTTTCTTTTTTCTTACACTTTTTCATTATTCTTATGAGCTAATTTTGCCAACAGCACATGGCGATTCTCTTGACATAATTCATCATATTTATTAGGGGTCAACCGATATGGATTTTTTAGGGCCGATACGATTGTTTTTTCATCAGCCTTAGCCAATGACCGATACGCCGATACCGATTTTCTTGAGCCGATACTACCCTGGAAATCCAGAGTTCTCGCGAGAGCACAATTTGAATTTTCTCAGCGAGTCACTCTAGGAACGAGCAATATACTTGTGTATATTCTGGGCCTCCCCTGGCCCAGAACATTAACCAATCACATCGATGTATCAGTTATAGGCAGGCCAAAAGCGTTGCCGTTTTACCAACCGGATACGGCAAGATTCCTATCTATTGGTTAGCTCCACTGATCTGGATACGTCACCCCTTGTATTCTTCTGATTGGTCAATGTGTTATCCAATGTGTATTATCCAGTGATATTTTCAAATGCATGCTTGGTTGGGCCATTTTCATTACTCGTTGCCAGACCCTACAGCTTTCTAGATGTGAGTCTGGATTTCCAGGCTAAGCCTGCCTCAATTTACATAATAAAAATGACACAATGATGATAAATATTACAATGTCTCAATTTAAAAAAAATAATATTTATTGAACTGTCTGTAAATCATGCCGAAGAAAAAAAAAAAAATTGGCAAAAAAAGAAAAAAAATCGACGATACACGTAAAAAACGCAACTATCGGCTGATTATATCGGCTGGCCGATATATTGGTCGATCACTAGTATTTATACTTTGGAACTATTCATTGTGTCAAATACATGGTCATTGTGAACAGCCAGCATGTCTGTTGTAATGGTTATCCGTCAGTTAATAATGGTTAAGGGTTGGGGGGTCAGTTATAAACGTGAACAGCTGAAGGGGTCAGTTATAACAGTGGAGGGTCAGAATGTCAGATATGGTAATCCGTCGGGAGGTCAGTTATATTGGTGAACAGTGACTGAGACCATTTACAGCAAAGGGCCTCAGTTATAGTGGTAAACAGTCAGAATGTGTGTTAAGTTGATCATAATATTGGTGTGTGTGTGTGTATAGCTTGTAGCGGAGCCTCCCAAGATGGCTGAGTACCAGGCCTACATAGAGTATGAGCTGAAGGAAGGGGATCCAGCACGCATCCAGATCATCTTTGAGCGGGCACTGGCAGAGAACTGCCTGGTGCCAGACATGTGGGCAAAATATAACAACTACCTGGTGAGTGTCCTTCCCATCTCGCCCACTGGATCAGTCAGCTGACAGCGATAGCAGTGTGTGTGCTCTCATTGAATAGTTGATGCTAGGCATTCATGGGTTCAACTACTTCTCTTAACGTCAGATCCGATAAATATAATAAATTGTTAACTATTTAAAATGAGTTTAGGACAGGATGGACTGAGCGATTTATAACGAGATGAATTCCGCTGTGTCAAAAAGGACCGGCAGCTGAAGATCAAAGACTTGGTTCTACCGGCTCACGAGCGTGCGGTCAGGAACTGCCCGTGGACCATGGGACTGTGGAAGTGCTACCTGCTAGCCCTAGAGAGACATGGAGCCGAGCATGACATTGTCAAAGGTTAGTGCTACCTGCTAGCCCTAGAGAGACATGGAGCAGAGCATGACATCGTCACAGGTTAGCGCTAGATGCAAGCTAGACCTAGAGAGACATGGAGCATCACATCACATCATCAAAGGTTAGCGCTAGATGCCAGCTAGCCCTAGAGAGACATGGAGCAGAGCATCACATCATCACAGGTTAGCGCTAGATGCTAGCTAGCCCTAGAGAGACATGGAGCAGAGCATCACATCATCACAGGTTAGCGCTAGATGCTAGCTAGCCCTCAAGAGACATGGAGCAGAGCATCACATCATCACAGGTTAGCACTAGATGCTAGCTAGCCCTCGAGAGACATGGAGCAGAGCATCACATCATCACAGGTTAGCGCTAGAGAGACATGGAGCAGAGCATCACATCACCACAGGTTAGTGCTAGAGAGACATGGAGCAGAGTATCACAGGTTAGCGTTAGATGGTATCTGGACCTAGAGAGTAATGGAGTAGAGCATCACATCACAAGTTAGGGCTGTGATCATCACAGGCATAGCATCACTATGGGTCAGGTAAGGGATAGCTTTTGGCTTGCTAGCTCGAATTGAACCTCTGTGGTCGGCATTACTCATCAATCTGACATCATGATGCTAATGGGCCCCAGTCTTCAAGTGATGCATTACAACTCAGTGTATTGAGTTGATTCAGTGTTATACGTATGAACTATGTACTTGTGTTCTCCAAACTCTGTTGTAGATGTTTTTGAAAAGGCACTGGAGGCCGGCTTTATTCAAGCCACAGATTATGTGGAAATCTGGCAAGTCTACCTTGACTACCTGAGGAGGCGTGTCGACTTCAGCAAAGGTGAGAACTGCTGGTATAACACAGGGCTAACAGGACACCGACGCCCAGCAGATGTGTCTTGCTTCGCCCTGAAGGGACTTATTTTCGACAATGACCGGCAATGTTCTTTACATTATCCCGCTTATTACACGGCTACTTGCCAAAACGAAAAAATAACTTTACATGGTGTGTCTTTTTACAATTTATTTGTTACCAGCATTCGTAGTGTTGATCAGCAGAGAAACAGTCCGCCAAAGACGTTGACGTCGCTTAGCAACAGAAGACGCTGGGGTTGACAAGTTACCGGTACTTGCGGAGTGATACCAAAGATGTCATTTGAGGCAAAAAATCCTTTGTTTTCCTTGACAACGGTCAATTATACTCATGATTATACTTAGCAACGATGAATTATCAAATATAATTCACCTCCAGAAGTTGTGAAGGGCCCATGCAAGTGAACGGAGCGTTCCATGGCATTGAGAAGACCCGTGTAATAATTGTGATTAATGTGAAATGCGGTTATAGTTTATATATATTACGGTGTTAGACCCCAGGCCATTCTGCCCGCGATTTTATTTCGCTTTGCTGCAGAGGCTGGAGATCGGGAAAATCGGGAGGTCTCCCGGTGGGCCGGTCCCCCCCCGTCAGGACTCCGTGTCTAATCTGCCTATATACTGTGTGTGTGTGTGTGTGTGTGTGTGTGTGTGTGTGTGTATATATATATATGTATGTATATATATATCTATCTCTTATCTTGATTTGCACTGTTCTTTTGCTGCTGTAAATCGTATGTTTCCCCTTCAGGGATTGCAAAAGTCTGATCTTTACGTCTTCCTCAGAATCCAGCAAGGAGTTGGAAGAGCTGCGGGCAGCCTTCTCTCGAGCATTGGACTACCTGAAACAGGATGTGGAAGAAAGTAGGTGTATGGCACATGTGGCTCTCAGGGTTTTATTGGCTATCGTATCGGTGCTTGCATTTTATCGTGTGAGTTTTTAAGTGGTTGTGTTATGTGGTTATTTTTGCTTTTCTAGGGTTCAGTGAAAGTGGAGATCCTTCCTGTACTATAATGCAGATCTGGGCCAAGATAGAGGTACTGATGTCGCATTGAAAACAATTAATACTAATAAGCATATCACCCGTAAAGAAAATAGGACCGCACAGAAAAATAACATAGCAGCATAACATTTTTTTTTGGATTGGGTCGTGAATTTTTTGGCTATATAAATGTAGTGTTGGGTTGAATCATTTTCATACAGGTGTTGTCATGTAAACATGCATATCCCTGGGTTTATCATGTGTTGTTCTCTCTGTGCCAGGCACACCACTGCAAGAACATACAGAAGGCCCGGGAACTGTGGGACAGCATCATGACGAAGGGGAACGCCAAATTTGCAAATATGTGGCTAGAGTATTACAACCTTGAAAGGTTAGTTGAGTTATCCCCTAGTCAATATACAGGTTCTTTGCATGAACGGAGCCGTGATAACATTGTTTCTATGAACATCCTTAAGGTACAGACAGTGATGTATGGTTGTTTCTCTTTCTTATGCCAAATGTACTTAATAGTAAGTTGCTTTGAATAAAAGCTTCTGGTAAATGTAACTGTAAATAATGTAAATATGCAGTTGTTAATATAAACACTGCAACCTATAAAGGGCACGTTGCGTGGCTAACGTTGTTCTTCTGTTGTCCAGGGCGTACGGAGACGCGCACCACTGCAGGAAGGCCCTCCACAGAGCCGTCCAGTGCAGCTCAGACTATCCGGAGCACGTGTGTGAAGTGCTGCTGACGTTTGAGAGAGTGGAGGGTAAGTGGCACAAGGAGAACACGACGACATGGCCGCCTGGCGGGTCGGTCTGGGTCGCCCTCGTCGTGTCTTTCGGGGGAGCGCTCTGAGCTGACTTGTTCGGTGGTGTTGTGTCCGGCCGCAGGTTCCCTGGAGGACTGGGATGCAGCGGTGCAGAAGACGGACACGCGGCTCAGCAGGCTGAAAGAGCAGCAGGCCAAGGTAGGTGCTCCATTCACACCCCCTCAGCCCCAAACAGGATCGGCGCCACGGGGATGCCAGCGTTATATTTAGTTGTGCACGCCCTGTGTCACTCGACATGGTCTTAGTGAGTCAGAAAGCGCTATTTCGGTATCCAGGGTCTTTGTTCCAGTGGTCCTGTCCTTGCGGTTGAGAGTCAATACTTGTCCTCTTGCTGCCCCCCGCCAGGTGGCAGAAAAGGAGGCCCACCAGGAAGTGCAGAAGGAGGGGAAGGTGGAGCAGCAGCGGAGGGTTAAAGCGGACAAGAAGTCCCAGAAGAAGGGCCCGCCTGGAGGGAAGGCAGGAGGAGACAAGAGGAAAGCGGCGCACGCAGACCTCCAGGAGGCCTGGGATGAGGACGCAGGTAAGAGTGTGCGTGCGTGTGTGCGTGCTGTCTTTTTCGGATCATCCTAAGTGGTAATACCAAGATATACTGTAGAATTAGCTCACAATATAGAACAGCTCACAATATATTTAAAGAAGCACTCAAATTCAGTGATGTTATGTAGCAGGGATGAGAAGAAAAGATTAAACAATTTTATTATCTGGACTTTGAACCACACCGCCTTGATTTATTTCGCCATCCGAAAAGACGTGACGTTCACCATTTTCTTCTTGCTTCTACCAGAACGCGCTCCTAAGAGACACAAAGGAGCCGGGGATGAGGGGGCAGAGGAGGACATGGAGATGGAAATGGGTCTGTTTGGCCGCAGGACGCCGGCCGCCCGCACCAAAGGCCCCCCGGGCGCTAAGAAACCCCAACAGCAGGCCTCGACTCCAGCCTCCGCCTCATCCACCAAGGCCAAACCGGGCGAAAAGCCGGAGCTCCGCAACGACAACAACAGCGTGTTCATCAGCAACCTGGCGTACACGCTGGCTGAGCCCGAGCAGAAGCTCAAGGCGCTGTTTGAGTGCTGCGGGCCGGTGGACCAGGTGCGGCCCGTCTTCAGCAAGGCCGGCGTCTTCAAGGGCTACGGCTACATCCAGTTTGAGTCCAAGGCCTCCGTCCCCGCGGCCCTGAAGCTAGACCGACAGGAGGTGGAAGGCAGGCCCATGTTCGTGTCCCCGTGTGTCGACAAAAACACCAACCCCGACTTCAAGGTAAATGGTGCAGGTGGTTCGGAGATTGGCCTTTGGTTTGTTTTCCTGAAGTCTATTAGTTAGTGGTAGAGAAAAAGGGTTGCTTAGACTTGCACCGTTGGTCAGCAGTAATGCCGTATGCCGTCTTTATTCATTTTGTTGTTTATTGCAGACTGTTGCTATGTTAAAATTGAGTACCGGGAAAAAAGTATTGTTTTGGTATTGGAATGAAAATCATAGTAGAATTGATCTTTCTCCATCAATACTCAGCCCTAGTGAGCCGTTTGTATTTGTTTTGATGTCTCCCCCATCAGGTGTTCAAGTACAACTCGGCCATAGAGAAACACAAGGTGTTCATCTCGGGGTTGCCCTTCTCCTGCACCAAACCACAGCTGGAGGAGCTGTGTAAGAGCCATGGCACCGTGAAAGATGTGCGCCTGGTCACCTATCGCTCTGGGAAGCCCAAGGTGAGGAACCAAATGGACCAAATGTCTAAACCTTGTTTTCTGGTTACATTGTTCCAGTGACATGAACTTGCAATGCCGATATGCGGCTACAATTGTGTACCTACGTGTTGGCGTGAGAAAACAAGCTATGCAGAAATGTTCCTTAACTGTTTGTTGGGATCCGCAGGGCTTGGCGTACGTGGAGTTTGCGGACGAGGCGCAGGCTTCCCTTGCGGTGCTGAAGTTGGATGGCACGGTGGTGGATGACAACCAGATATCAGTCTCAATCAGTAACCCGCCGCGCAAAAACCTGAGAGACCAGGGCGGTTTCGGTGGCTCGATGTCGACCTCCATGCCTCGCCAGGTCTATGGATCGTAAGTCCTGTGGTGCTCTGCTCTCTAAAGATTTCCAATGTGTCCAGAATTGTGGTCACAAGACTACAAGATGGTCGTTTCTCTAGATAATTCGGCTCTATTTTTGGCGCTATGATTATTAGGCTACCTGTGATGGGCTCAATTACATCATCAGCTGCTACTGGCTGGGTAGACAATGCAGTGTGTGTGCTTATTCTCCTAGTACCCCCGATTGTCAGATATGAAACCAATTGGCAAATCGACTCCGGGAAAAAATTGAACTGGCTCTCTTTAAGATCGTCATAGATACTCCCTGACCTAAAAACGGCCTTGGAAAAAGCTTATGGCCATAGCCATGCTTAAACAAGTTATAAACCAATATGATTTATAATTTGTAAACAATAAATAAATTGCAAACTTTTACATTAGCTGATGAACTTGCATCAGTTACATTCGACTGTATGTATAATAAAGCAGTACTATATTAGAGAATAGCTAAGCATGACGGCTCCCCTGAGAGATCAATTGGTCAACACTGTATAATCATGTGAGATGTTTAGACCAGTAGAATTGAAGACAAACCTCAATATTTTTATTTTATTTTTATTTTTCTGTGTGTAGGAGAGGGAGAGGACGTACCCAGGTGTCACTGCTGCCGCGCTCCCTCCAGCGACCCAGCGGGGCTGGGGCCAAAGCGGAGAACGGGACCGCTCCAGCAGACCAGGAGCAAGAGTTCAAGAAACCGGCAAAGCCTTTGTCCAACTCTGACTTTGCTAAAATGCTTTTTAAAAAGTGAAATTCCTAAACCCACTCTGTATGGGAAGCCATCTTGTGTCTTGATAGTGATGGCAGTTGTTTTTTTCTCTCTCAATTCTGCTTTTTTTAGGTTGCTGTGAAAATGTCTCGACTAACATAGCTATTGGTCTATCTTGGAATTTCTCTAGTGAAATGTGGATTTACTATTCACTATTGGATAAGAAATTGTATTTAATGCTTTTTACCAAAAGGTGGTTTTGCAATACTCTTAATTCATAATAATTTACCGTGTATGTTAATATATTGTGTATTTTTGTTGTGATATTGTGGAAGGGGATTTGACAAAACAGTATTTTCTTAAATATTCTTGTGAATGTTTCGATTTAAAAGGGTATATGCAAAAGTTTGAATTCAATTTGTATGTATTGTAATAAGTGTGTAAATATGGTGTATGTGCTCATAAATACACTCTAAAAAAAAAGTAATGAACCCATCAAAGTCAAAGGAATCACTATTTCCTCTGTCAGATAAAATACATTGCTTTCTTCTCTTGTCCGGGACATGAGTCTAAAAGCACAACTTTTGCTACATTTTGTTTTGTTAAGACTAAGTTGGGTTAGATATATTGTTCCCTTTCCAATACATGCCAACAACAAAGGGGTTTGGAGACCACGAGTTGTACAACTGAAAGGAAATAAATAGAGGTAACCTAAATCATCTGATCTTCCCTTTCCAATCTAAAAGTTTAATTTTCATATCTTGAAACTTTTTTATATATAAACAAAATGTGAATCTTGACCTTTGGCTTACTGTATTACTATAATAAACTAGTTCAAGAGGAAAATTAGTTTGTTATCCTCACTTTTGTGGTGTAAAGGTAATGCTAAATCTTCCCTAACATTTTTGTAGCCTAGGTTCTTCAGATTATGTGTTTACTTTGCTGCAGATACCCTGCATTTCAAAAATAATCTATGCAGATTTGATGAAAGTCATGTAACAAATAAATTATTTTCATGTGGCTATGTTGTGTGTGTGGAAATGCATGATTTGGAATGCAGTTTGGATTTTTTTTTATGCATACTGTAATTCAGTAATTCGATTTTGGAAGAAGATGGCTTAAATCCTATAGTGGATTCTATCACCTAAGTGACCTGATCGAGGATAAACTTAATCATTCAATTTATATCCAAAAGCATACAGATTGGCGTTAAGTAACATAACAATGTATTTTTTATGTGCTGCAAAAGTAGTCATAAAAATTCTTTGGACTGAATGCTCTAAAGTTTTAATAAAGAACTGTATTTCAGCTTTCCCATAAAATCATTCCTAAAGGTTTGCCCTCTTTGTTTGTAGATCACTGCGTCCCCATCTACTCATTTACATTCACAGGTTACTCAAATATTTGACAAATAAATTAATAAATACATGAAGGCATTTAACTGCAATGAGCCAGCAGTTTCTGCTTCAGGAGGTAAGTAGTAGACGTTATTCTAAAATCCTATTTTTTTTGGAAAATCTGCTCATCATTGCCAAACATACAAAGAAGAGAACGTTCATTAAGAGGCAAAAAAATAAAACAATTGAAAGTATGTCCTCATTGCTTTTCTGTGGGTTGATTGGGGCCTTGCATGTTCAGCTTACACACACTTACACACAAACAGACAGGTCTCTGGTCCCTTAGTTGATGGGAGTGTCTCTGGCCTCCTAGTTGTGGATGGCGATGTTCTCCGGCTTTCTAGTTGTGAATGGGAGTGTCTCTGGCCTCCTAGTTGTGGATGGGGATGGGCCTCTGGCCTCCTAGTTGTGGATGGGGATGTTCTTTTGCCTCATAGTTGTGGATGGGGATGGGTCTCTGGCCTCCTAGTTGTGGATAGGGATGGTCTGTTGGCAGTCGGGACAGGCTTGGTCGTGGCCGGTCCCAGGCAGCCCCACGGGGTGCTCCGACGTGGCGATCAGCAGCGTGTCCAGGGTGATCTCCGTGCACTTGGCGATGAAGCGGATGAAGGGCCGCACGTCGCCCTCGTTGGCCGTGTCCAGGGCGTTGTAGTACTCCACCCGCTGCTCCTTGCGTATGGTGATGGGCGGGTAGCGCGCCTGCATGAGCACCACGTTCATCAGCAGGCGCGACGTGCGCCCGTTCCCGTCCACGAACGGATGCACGTAGACCAGCTTGTAGTGGGCCAGTGCCGCGTACTCCACGGGGTGAAGCTGCAGCGCCTCCTCCGAGTTGAGCCACTGCACCAGCTCCTCCATGTGCCGCTGAAGGTCCTGGGGGTGCGGCGGGATGTGGTGACCCACAAACACCTGGCTGGTCCGCAGCCGGCCGCCCTCCACCGGGTCGGCGTAGCCCAGCACGCGCCGGTGGATCTCTAGGATGTCCGTGACGGCGATGGCGCCAGCCTGCGACAGCAGCGTGGTGTTGATGTACTTCATGGCGGCGTCCACGCCGATGGCCTCGCTCTGCTCTAGCAGGCTCTTGCCGGGGACGGCGTAGCGCGTCTCGATGATGTGGCGGATCTCCGACAGCGTGAGGGTGTTGCCCTCGATGGCCACCGTGTGGTAGATGTGGTGGTAGTAGGTCTCCTCCATCACACGTCGCAGGGCCGAGTTCCCTTTGGGGATGGACATGAGCCGGCGCACCTTGCTGTCGATGACGCTGAAGTGGCGCCGGTCGATCTCCTCCACTAGGGGGAGCGTGCGGTCCCGGCTGACCAGAGCCCTCTGGTTGCAGGGTGAGATGGCCAGGGCCTTGGTGTAAAGGTGGTCTGCCTGGACCACATCCTTCTCCTCCTCCAGGATGGTGCCCAGCTCCGTCAGTGCGTCCACAAAGTCTGGGTTCATGTTAAGCGCGTGTACCAGTAGTCTGTGGGCCTTGTCCCTCTTGCCCAGTTTCTTCATCTCCACAGCCTGCTGCAAAGCCGCCCGTGCTTCCTGCTCCGTCTCTGCAAACAACACGGCGTTTTAGAGCAAACCTTAACACACCTTGACACCTTAAACGCAATGATGTTGCATAATAACAAGTACACATTAGTGAAATAAAAGTTTACCTTTGAGGAAAACTTTCTCCTTCCTATTTTGAGATAACCGTGTTGGATAGAAGATAGGAAAGGCTGTACTTTATATAATACAGACGGGAAATTAATAATGTTTCTATTATGACCTAAAACCAAGAACAAAAGTAGGTGTCTCAGTGCTGGAGATCAGCCAGTACTTTTAAAGTAAGGAATAAGGCAAGTGGTATCATTTGAAATATTTTAAACGTGTGCATTTTCTATTACCTTTGCTCGGCTTGGACCTATACGGAAGGAGGTCGAGGGCTGTGAACGGGACGGTGAGACTGGTCGACTGCACGGTGTGCCGTTGAGACCTTCCCCACACCTGACAGCGTACGTGAGCAATGCCCTTTAATTTGGCACAGCACTCGTCCTCGACTCCAACCCGGGGAAGTACCAGTGCCATCAGAGCCCCGACGAGAACACAAAGAAGTGGACCCCATCCTCCTAGAAGCCGACCGCCGGTGTCTCGCCACACCGTTGTTGCAGTCATTGTCGACGTTCCCTTGCTCCATACTCAGATGACGGATGCCCCATCTATCCAACTAAAACCGGAGGAAGGCGTTAAAGTTCTACATTGACAGCTGTTACTGTCAAGATTTATAATCTTTGCCCGTGGGTGTCAACGCGTTATCAAGGAGCTTCGTAAAGGTAAATTAATAAAACACAACAAATCAGCGGTAATAAAACAACCACATGTCAGAATCTGTTCTGTAATACTACGGCCCAAAGATACGACACTCGCAGCTAATCAGATCCTTGTAAAACGTTACATTCACTTCCGCAATCAAAGGAGGGACTAGTACAGATAGTCCATCGTCTTTGGCCAGAGCGTTTTTTTGAATCGTTGCTTATTGGCTGAGCATCTAGCAACAGCGACGCAAAAATGTCGTCGTAGCCATATTTGATTGGATGCTGTGTGACGAGTCACTTGGAAAAAATAACGTCACCTGGTTTATTCATAAAACGAGAAATATAAATAAGAAATAAAAAATACATGATAATATAGATCTTAGCCGAATAATATTATTAATATATCAGCAAACGAGGGACCTCAACATATTTCAATATATGGTTGTAAATAAATGAATAAATAAGCTAAATAAAGTAAAAACGAGAGTCAAGTGGTACAGCCTTTTTCATGATGACTTCAGTATGCAATTTGTGGGGTATGCTGGTAATTGAAATTCAGCCTTAAAACGAAGGAGGGCAGTATTACTCTTTCATAAATTTATCATAGCACTCTGGCTTGGAGGTTTGTGTAAGAATGTTTTTGTAATTGTATTTCATAAGATAACTAATGAGAAAGTAATTGTCTGAATATATAAATATGTATTATAATATATAGGTGAAACTGTGGATGATGTTGTTCATTTGTATAGGCCTCATCGTTGACTTAATCGGTATTGTAGGCCTATTGTATTTTGAATAAATTTCGAGGCATTGCGAAATATAACCCATATGAAGCCCCTTCTGTTTTAGCATTTATGAAAGTCATTTATGAATCCAGGAAAGTAAGCAGCTTTATCCCTACATCACTGCAATTGCGTGTCTTTTTGGACTTATTGGTTATTTTGCATAACACATGTAGGCTATTCGTGACTGAGATTGAGTTCGGCTGAGTCGTATTAAGTTTTATTTATTTATTTATTGTTGCATTCCAAGCCTTGCACCCAGGGCGTATTTAATAACTGTCTCTTGCATATGAAGTTCGATATTCTGGTGAATGGTTGAACTGTGAAGATAAGCAAAACATGTTTACGCGACAAATTCATGTGAACGCTCTAATAAACAAGAGCTATGAGGGAAATGCATGGGCGTTTTAATAACTGTCTCTCTCTCTCTCTCTCTTTCTCAGTTTGTGTGCGTCTCTCTATCTACCTCTCTCTCCCTCTTTCTGCTTGTGTCCTCTGTGGGTCCAAGGTGATTTATGATATGGGAGAGTTATGTGGAGTGGATGGAGTTATACTAGGCATACTGTGTGCTGGAGAAGGGTGTCTAAATAGAAAAGCTCAAGACATGAAGATCCCCACCCCCTAGAGAGAAATTTAACAAAGTGTTGCTAATGATTAACGTGTGTGTGTGTGTGTGTGTTTGTGTGTGTGTGTGTGTATGTGTGTGTGTGTGTGTGTGTGTGTGTGTGTGTGTGTGCGTGTGCGTGTGCGTTTCCGTGCTTGTGTACGTCTGCGTGTGTGTGTGTGTGTGTGTGTGTGTGTGTGCGTGTGTGCGTGTGTGCGTGTGTGTGTGTGTGTATGTGTGTGCAGATTCAGAATACAGTTAATCGCAATTTTCCTTTGTGGGTCAGTTGCTCCTCAGCAGTGCTGTGCGTGTCTTTAATGTGCATCTCCAGAACTCCTCTCTGATTGGTTGGGAAGGAGGCTGCGCTCCATAATGCATAGGAGAAGATCTGCTGCTGACCGATGGGGAGATGAGAGGAGCCGTTTCAATATGCCAGTTCAAAGCTTCTCCTTCCATTCATCTTCTGAGGGGCTGTTCCCTGAACTCTTCATCTTGGGGCTTATAGTTTGTTGGGTGTGGCATAGCTCAGCGCCCAGCCTAAATCTGCATGCGTAATGTGGGCAGTTTGTGAGGTATGGATGAGACTCCACTTGCTTTTAAGGTTTTCATGACCATCATACAAGGTCTTTTTCCTGGTTCCCTCAACCATCCTACCAGGAATGCTCTCAGTCCCTAGTCCCTTAATTGAACATTATACATTGTAGTCATTAGGGAACAGGTTGAGGATTTGAGAAACTAGTTATGCCCCCAGATTTATCAGCTTGACCTTGGTTTCTGATTCTTCTAGAGACAATTGTACCAGGACTGTTCCTGTTGTCCTTGACCATTGCACCAGGACTGTTCCTTGTTTCCGGGGTTTATCAAGGAATCACGCGTGTGTTTCGACGTTCTTCATGGGGTTTTTACATAATTCTTCTCAGCCACCCTGCCTCTTACACACACATAAGCATGCACACAGGCACAAAGGCACACCACCAGCTCGCCAGCCGCTCCCTACAGTGCTGCCTCAAGAATAAAATCCATAGGCCACCTGGAGAGAAAATTGACCCGTCAGGTTAGCAAAGATATCCCTCTGGCACTCCTTCTCTCGTCCTCTTTTATTGTCTTTTGTCTATCGAATGCATTTTCTCTCCCTTTCACACGCTCTCTCTGTGTCTTTGGTGCTCTGGGTCTTTCTCCCTCACTGTCTCAGCATGCACTCTGTCCCTCTCCTTCTGTGTCTCTCTCTCAGTGGAACATCTTGGGAGCAGCCATTGTAGGCCTGCCTGCCAGTCTGTCTGAGTACAGGCTTTGTTCTGGGTGACAGAGCTGGGAAAGAGAGATACAGGGATCTTGTTAGGAAGTCTGAGCGTGGAGGGATTGGTTACTCTCTCTCTCTCTCACCATCTGTATCTTACTCCTTTCGTTATTTCTCTCTCTCTGTATCTTACTTCTCTCTCTCTCTCTCGCTCTCTCTCTCTCTCTCTTTTCTCTTGTCCAGTTGTTTGGGTTGTTACCTTTGTGAATAGAGTGAATGAATGAAAAGCTAAAGTGGAAAGCTGACAGCTGGTAGAGACCCTTAGTTGATGCGGATACTTCTCCCTATTGGTTTCCTTCAATCATATCATCTTCATCTTCATCATCATCGTCCTTATTGTTTTCATAATCTTCTTCATCTTCACCATGCAAGCTGTATCACATGGAAATCCACTGGCGTGGTTATGTAGTGTATAAAACACTGTCAAGGATCACTTTACATGGAGGTCATGTTGTTTATAAAACATGAGGGTTACAGGGAGTTAGTTGAAGATTGATGGAACGCAAGATTATTAGTTGAATGTGTGTGTGTGTGTGTGTGTGTGTGTGTGTGTGTGTGTGTGTGTGTGTGTGTGTGTGTGTGTGTGTGTGTGTGTGTGTGTGATTGTGGCATATTTTCCAGATGACTTGGTTTCTATGGTCTGAACTGTCTGGACCTTATTAATTCACTTGGTGCCCACTATCTGGCCTTTCATTTACAAAGCCCCCTCAGGGTAGACTCTGAACATGCTCACACAACCTTTATGAATGACATGAACAAAGACCATTTTCTGTGTGTGTGTGTGTGTGTGTGTGTGTGTGTGTGTGTGTGTGTGTGTGTGTGTGTGTGTGTGTGTGTGTGTGTGTGTGTGTGTGTGACTAGCCATTATAAACCATTTAAACATATACACTAGTGACATTGACAGATGTAAATGTCCACCGGCTGTATGATGGATGGATCTGCCTCACATGTTTTTGTGTAGATCACTAAGTATAGGCTAGTAGGTGGATCTACTATGATGGCTGGTAATGATGATCAACGTCTGCAGTTTGTCATGGTGAACCAACATCCAGCCCGGTGATACAATTGGGGCCCTGTAATAGATGTAATCAAGAATGCATTTGAAGATGAATAAAGACAATAAGGCATTATTATCCGTAGCAGACAAGGCCCTGCTTTTGCCTCTCCCATTCCCAGAACCTTACTTTATCTGACGTGTATTCAACATGAACTTTAATCCTCTGTATCTAAAACGATGAAGTCCCACAAAAAAAGAGACAAAGGATAAACTTGTTCAAATTTAAATTAATTTAAAATAATCTTTGTTATCAGTCATCAGAGTTCTAGGAAATCCAGATCTTATTTGATATAACAGTTGCTCAACTACCACAATGATCACATTGTGTATCAACTGCAGGCCTACTTAACGTACGTTTTCTTGATGATTCATATGATCTGTGTTGGTTGAATGGCAGGTGGTAGCTGTGGGCCACATCTTAAAGCGCACTGAGGTTGGATGAGTCATGGCAACGAGGCCCATATGGCGCTAATACATAAGGCATCCATGTGGAAATCCCTCCCCTCATGTTTGTGGCAGTGTGTGATGTCAAACAAAGTAAATAGCCAGGGGCATCTCCCGCCCGCCTCTCCCCTGGTTTCACGTCTGGAATAAGCCGCATGCTAAATTAAGCTGCATCTAGGGGCCCCAAACCACCGTCATTGTCCCCTGTGGGCTTGGGTTGCTGCTCAGGGAAGAGGCCTCTAGCCAGCTGTTTCCCAGGTTGTCTCTTCTCCCCTATAGCACTGCTTCACGCCGGTTTGGTTTGGATTCACTTTTTTCATTTACTTTGAACAATGTCACACATCGGTCATTCGGCTGAGAACAATCAAATCGTGTCAATGCCAATATATAGACAACAAGTGCTTCATGACCGAAACAAAGTTTCTAATGAACCACTCGACAGAGTGCAGAGACATAGCAATCAGAAGATGAGGGTTATTGTTTTTAATTAGGGGTCATGCATAATAGTGGATTATTCTATATTCAATGCAAGAAATGGTCAGAGGGTTAGAGAGACGGGAAGAGAGCGAAATTGTGTTTTGTTTGTGTGTGTGTGTATGCATGCGTGCGTGATAAAGTGCAACAATGCAAATGTCATTA
This sequence comes from Pollachius pollachius, assembly GCF_949987615.1. Classification (NCBI taxonomy): domain Eukaryota; kingdom Metazoa; phylum Chordata; class Actinopteri; order Gadiformes; family Gadidae; genus Pollachius; species Pollachius pollachius. Next base: position 9,413,906 of record NC_136934.1, on the reverse strand, counting down.
TTTGCAATGTTGCATTCACCAGAAAGTGTGACATTCGAAAAATAATTTAGCAATAAGATATTCTTATAATCAATGCCTAAAGAGCTGAGTAACCTATTTTTCCTCCATTTCATCTTTTGATGTCTTGTTATGTCTCATCTATTTAACTTGTCTTAGAAAAAAAGACATGAGGAAATGAAAGCTACCTTTCTGCTTTAAAATCAGAAACAGAGTTGACAGCGTAGACCAGCTGGTTCCTGACTGACTTAAAGGATACTCTGCTTTTTAAGCTATCGCACTTCCCTAAAGCAATGTTTTCATTGAAGTAAGGGATATTTTTTTTTGTGAATGTGTTGAATAACAACACAAAAAAATATCCCTTGCCAAAAAAAAGAAAACATTATTTTTTATATATGTATATCTTGATCAAGATATATATATATATATATATGAAGGTGAAGGGGAAGGTGATGGACTGTAAAGTTTGTATTTAAACAATCAAATTAAGACAATGTCAAGGAACATCTGGAACTCAATATCAACCAAGATGGGGGGGTTTATCCCTAGGACCTAATGACTCCAGATTTGATATACTGAACTCTCTCCCTGAAAGGATGATGTCTGTTATGAATGAAGATTTAACACGAAGCCATGCCAGTCCATCTGTGCCTATGACTCACTTTAATCCCGCTACTGTGTGTAGTGGCTGTGTGTGTGTGTGTGTGTGTGTGTGGGGGGGGGGGGGGTTGTGTTTGTCTGAGTGTAAGAGAATGAGCAAGGAGGCAGTGGGCATATATGCATTTATTTGGATGCACTTAGATGATATTTGTGTATATATAAACCTGAAAGTGTGAATATCCACCTAGTCCCCTGTTATTCATTTCAGCACTTTTATCAGACTGGGTCAACACAGTCACTCTTTTGTTAGAAGTAGTTCACTACTTCTAACAAAAGTCTGATCTCAACTTTACATGTAGGCCAAACCTTTTTGCTAATTGGCCCTTGCCCTTCTGTTCCCCATGTCAACCTCAAGCTTACAATGCTAGCTAACCCAAACACTTGCTGCACAAATCACTGTATTAAGGGGTGGCAGTAGTGGCAATAGCTCAGGAGTTAAAGTGGGTTGGCTGGTAACCCCAAGGTTGCTAGTTCGATCCCCAACTCCTCCTAGCTGACGTGCTCCTAGCTGTCGTGGTGTCCCTGAGCAAGGTACCTAACCCTAACTGCTCGTGACGAGGTGGCTGTCGCCTGCATGGTTGACTCCGCTGTCGTGTATGAATGTGTTCATGAATGTGTGTATCTCAGGCAATGTTTTAAAGTGCTTTTATCCAAAGCGCTATTTAAATGCAGTGCATTTCCAAATGCAGTCCATTATTTAACAAGCTGCACTTTAAGTGCACTGTGTGAGTATCGTAGTGTTTTAGAAACAGTGAATCCCAAACACTGTAGTGTATCGAACACACTGTGATCAACACAATGACGCATGTTGTGTTTTGCAAGCATGTTGCGATCTCAGAGAAGAGGATATACACATTTGGGGGGAAATATCAATAGCATGGGAGGTCAAAAAGGGAACAGGGATCCGACGATTGATCAGCCAAATAACCTGCGGCCATGTTGAGGTCGTCATTAGTCAATGGGCCACTCGATCAAGCACTGCTGGAATCGAGTTGTTGAAATAATTGTGGACAGATTGACCATGGGACCTGATACTGAGTGGGATCTAAGGCAGCCATCATAAATGTAGTTTTATTTTTATTTTATTTACAACTATGTGTTGTGCTGTCTTGTTCCGTGTGTGCTCATAACTCTGTAAAGCGACCTTGAGTTTGAGAAAGGCACTATATAAAATAAACATATTAATATTATTGTTATTATGTAGGCCTGCACAATTGACTTTCAACTATACCTGGGATTGTTGGAAGATAAAGCATGCTTAAAGACAGAGGTTATGATGACACTGTCAGAGATTATTTTACCCATATGTGTTGTCAGTAAGCCCTCCGTGGGAGACTAATACCCTTGTGTACGGCATACCATCCATTCTGCTAACAGGAACTACTTGCATGAATAGACACGTCAAACATACCCTATTTTGTTTTATGGCAGATATCTATATTGTGTTAAGGAAGATACAGTCAGCGTCTTGTATTTATCTTGATCTACCAGAAAGTGACAAAAAAAAAGCAGAACTATTGACTGTAGCAATAGAGCATAACATCAACCAGAACAAATGAAGCAAAGTCTATTGGCCCATAAACCACAGTTGTTTTCAGCGTTACCTCAACAAAATGTTTGCTATTGCTTTTGCTTTGTCCATCCATTAATTGTTCCACTTCCCTCCTTCTGACAGTTATTTTGTTTCTCGTTTTGAGATTAATTATGGTGCAGTGCAGGTAGACAGTCTAATGGGTCTCCGAGGCATAATTTAATATATTCAATGGGCTTGTAGCAGAATACCTTATGAAGCTCTTATTTGATAATATCACTCGGATTCCACTGCAATACAATTCAAATATTACACGTAATGTAATGTCTGCAATGAATGCAATGCAAGAGTGCAATGTCTTTTTTCCCCACAGGGGCCAGCTCTGCACTACAAGAGACGAGAGCTGAGCGTAAACTACAAACTCGTTCCTCCGAACCCCAGTGTCCCAGAATCAATAGTTATCTGAACGAGCTACACTCTTTTAGTGGAGATGGAGTCCTTGGCGTCACACAGACACACGCACGCACGCACGCACGCACGCACGCACGCACGCACGCACGCACGCACGCACGCACGCACGCACGCACACACACACACACACACACACACACACACACACACACACACACACACACACACACACACACACACACACACACACACACACACACACACACACACAGCTGTGACACCTCTCCTCCCTGACACCCCTACCCCCTCCCACATGTGTTTGTGATGTTTTTAATATGTTGCTTATGTGCTGAGGTGTTTTTTTTTTCCTAATCCCTACACTGTGACCCCCTTTGAGGAGCCTAGTTTGGGAAAGATTAGTTTGGGAATTATCTTTTTTTTTCCCCCTCGTTTTCCCTCGTTTTCCTTTTCTTATCTAATAATGAGGGAGCGCATGCGTCCCGACAGTCTCTCCATCCTGTCTCCCCACACTGTCTTTTTTATGTTTCTTGGACTGGCAATTTCGTTGCTCTGTACTTGTGACATGTGCAATGACAAAAGTCTACTACTACTCATTTAATGTAAATGCATTAATCGCAAAGCAACATGTTTATTTAAAAACCAATATTTTTTTCAGGATTAAAAATACTGGGGAAAATAAACTGTTTTACATGACCTATTCCGTGAACATGATCGCTGCTGTCTCACCAGATCGTTTTTAACCGGAAACGACGCCATCAAACAAGTACTTTTTTATTGTTTTGATTGGTACACCCTTCCCCCACCGAAAAAATACACATTATATCTTTATCATGTAAATCTAAAAATACTGTATAATTACAGCTGTCGTAGGCCTATCGTACGCTCATCAAAGGGTTCATTCATTCGGTGTTTGGTTGTTCATCCAGGATGTGGCAAACATCATTTATGTTGGTTCTGAAGAGACATTCAAGGTCATTTCATAGTTGTTACTACAACTAAGCATACATGAGGAGCTGGAAAATATACAAAGGAGACTTGGACATGTGTGTATAAAAAAGGGGAATGCCCAATAACCTAGTATGAGTTACCTATTATTTCAAGAGTGTATCTAGACTTCATCTTGAGAAAGTCAAAAGGTAATACTTTGTTTAAAATAGTACATTCATTGAAATTCTTTGCTCACACGTTTTTTTATATACATATTTTTGAAACTATTAGGGAAATAAGTCGATCATACAATGATGTTATTAGCACCTCATGGAAATGGCCAATGTTGAAAATGCAGTAGTGAAAGCAAGTGGGGGTAGGAAATGTTGGGCAAGGGCTAAATCAGCTGATTTCAAAACCTAAAAAGGCTGTCAGAAAAGGTTTTAAAAGAAGAACAAAAGGCCGAAAGCAGTCAAAGACACGGAGGCATTTAAGTCACTGGAACATTGTGGCAACGGTAGGCTCTCTTTTATTCACATTTACAATCTTTTCAACCGATAAAAAAAAACAACACACACAACAATAAGGTTACATTTGTAAACATAAGAAAAATAACCTTTTAGGTGTGTAATTAGACAAATTGCCCTTTTAAAAAGAGTTTGAACCATTCACGACTACATCTCTGAACAAAGCTCAGCCATTTTCTTGTTTTAATTCAAATTTATACACATGATTCTACTTTTTTTAAGTGGATTCTTAAATCAGTTCAGCTCTCTTGAATTACTACGATCTTAAATGTACAACTGTGTCAGTTAATCGACAGAATAAAAACCAATGACAAAAGTTAGTTACTGTAATATGTAACCATATGTTGGCCATGAAATGTAAAGGGTGGTCTTAACTAAAATACTGTGTTGTGTTTATATTTCTTTCCTCAGAACTTTGTGCTGACCTTTATTCAACCATTGCCATAATGGATTTAGGGGATTATGATTCCAGTGAGTACTACAACTACACTTACATGGAGGACGATAACAAGACCACAATGCAGGGTTCCTCTTCCCAAACCGTCACAGGTTGTTTTGATTCGATTGCCTGCGTTGCACTCATCGTAATCAACGTCGTCATCTTCATACTGGGCTTCTGCGGCAATGCTGTCGTGATTTGGATCGCCGGCTTCAAGATGAACAAGTCGGTGAACACCACCTGGTACCTGAGCCTGGCCATCTCTGACTTCATCTTCTGTGCCTGCTTGCCTTTTGGTATCGCATACTTGGCGATGGGAGAGTGGATATTCGGCCTGGTCATGTGCAAGCTCACCTCCTTCGTCATGTTTCTCAACATGTTCAGCAGCATCTTCCTGCTGGTGGTCATCAGCGCAGACCGCTGCGTGTCTGTGGCGTTTCCAGTGTGGGCGCAGAACCAACGCACCGTCAGGAAGGCCTCAGCCGTGGTGGTCCTGGCCTGGGTGATGTCCATCGCGCTCAGCATGCCAAGTATGTTGTTCCGTGACGTGACCGACCACCGAGGGAAGGTAACTTGCGTCAACAATTACACCATGTATCGACACAGCCACAAGTACGTGGCGTGGAGCCGCTTCCTTGGAGGGTTCGTGGTGCCCTTCTTGATCATCATCTTCTGCTACTCTGTCATCATCCTCAAACTCACAAAGAACAAGATGACCAAATCGACCAAACCGTTCAAGGTCATGTCGGCCCTCATCGCCACTTTCTTCATCTGCTGGCTCCCATACCACATCTTCATTCTGCTGGAGCTGAACCACCACCAGTTCAATGTGGAGATCCTCACCATTGGACTACAGGTGGGCACGACTATTGCGACGGCCAACAGCTTCCTGAACCCGTTCCTCTATGTTTTCATGGGCAACGACTTCAAGCAGAAGTTCAAGAGTTCCCTGCTCAACAAAATGGAGAATGCTATGGGTGAAGACGGCCGCACCCTCAGCCGGTACCTGTCCAGGTCCAGCTCTTATGACGCCAGGGCCTCTACACACATCTAGAATGCTTCAGCTCATGAACATTACAAACATAACATCTGTTGTCTGTGTCCAGATGGCAATGTTTTCCTACCTATAGCTCCTATACGTCAAATGCAATTATTGATTTGTTGTACAAAGAATGTAGACGGGGACGGATATAGCGCAGTGGCTTGCGTGTTTGATTTTAGCCTTAAGGACGTGGGTTGGGTCCCTAATGTACACGGGCTACCTGTAAGCATCTTTGACCAAGATGCCCAATCCCTTTCTGCTCCTTCATGACCCGAATCAGTATTCACTGTAAATCATGTTGATTGAAGTGTGGTAAATGTGAAATTGGATCTATAAATAATATATCAAATATTTCTCAGGTAAATTAAGCTTAGTCCTGGTCCGGTTAGGGTTGTATAGAGTTGTTTACTTAATATGATTGTTCACAGAGGCATATGGAAATGCATACTTTTAATTTGAATGTCTTGTCAGTTTATAACCACATTAAAAGGAATGTGGATGTAGGAATTTTGTGAAATCATTATTTCTATTTTCTATTTTCTGTTTTTTATAAGTAAGTAATAACTTTGTAATAAGCTAATGTGATTAGATCATTTGTAGGATGGCAACGTTTATAAGAAACATGTGGCACATTTACTATTCCTTCAACGATTTGTAATGTCATCCATGAATACACATTTTCTTTTTACAGAGATGTGTTTAGATGCTAGAGTCCATAGCCCATAGCTTCACTTTTTATGACCCTTACTGTAGAGCGAGATCCTTTTTTGGGAAAGGCCTTAAAACATGAATTAAAGTTGATACATAGGAGATGTATTTGTATCACTTCATATACAGTCTACTCCTATGACAACAAACAAACAAGGTAATGTTCCTCCTTATAGGCCTATTATTAACGACAGGTAGGCCTAATATTAATATATATATTTTCTAATGAATAATTGCTCAACAAAATGGAGCAATTATTGAATAATTGTAGCTGTTGATCGTCTTTCCTACACGTAATGATTGAATGACCTCACATCACAGAACACGGATGAATTTACCTAATTAGAGTATTTATTGGGCCTTTAAAACATTACATTCATCCCATATAGAAAATACATTCTCATGTGACACCCTTATACAGACTGCCAGTCCTTCCATGAAAGCAAGTTTGACTAAAGCTTAATGCAGGTGTAAAAATAGAAAACAATATCTCGCCTTACAAAGGTTCTGCTGTTATCCTTATTTTTTAAATGTTTAAAAATATATACATGTATAGTATACAGTATATGGAAGTCCTTTAGAAGCTTGTGTTTTTATTGAAGCATACATAGTAGCAGGTTACAGGTTAGTGTTAAAAGTGCCATTTTAAAAACCCTTAACAGAATGCATTATGCTTTTGGAGTAGATTGGATTTGCTTAAGCTACATTAGCAGTCGAGAAGAAAATAAACTTTTCTTTAAAAAAATACAATTGTAATCAACAAATTGGATGTTTTCATTTTTTTCAACTTATTTTTTTTAACCTTATGTGCTACGATTAATATGGGGGTACTACCAGAAGTTTTCTTGAGTCTATAGGAGATCTGAGATATACATTAAATCATAATAATAATGATAACATATCGTAAAACATAATGCCAAATTCCTCAGTGGTTTCGGGGGACGTGGTCATGCACAGTAAATGCTATTTGGGATAGTCCAGTGTAGAAAACATAACTTAGCCGAGTCACATCTGCAAATCATAAAACAAAATTGCCGTATTATCATCAGTTATTAAGTTTCGCTGATTTTACTGCTTCGGGTATCACTATCCTTGTGAATATAGAGTTATGGAGAGACAAGAGTCTCGAAGAGAAGAGTACAAATACAACCATCATCATGGGTAAGATGCAAGTGTTTTTTTTCAAACCAGCATTGGGCTTCCTTTAAATACAGGATCAATCTGCGGTGTATAAAATAGCATTATTCATAGCTGTGGTAGCAGCAGACATCTTTTCAATTCTATTTTTCACAAAAATAAAGTCCATATTATATTCCATACAGTGTTTCAACAAACCTTTGTATTGCATTTTTCCTTCTACTATGATTATGATTCTGTGGTAAAACAGCGATTTGCCTCCGTACTATGAGAGCAAATCTACCTTCTTACTAAGGCATCGTTGCTTTGACGGATCTCATTCAACAAGTACGCATTTCTAAAACCCAAATAATAAATAAACATTGAACCGCTGCTATATATTTCAACAGCAAACATCACAAAATAAAGTTTACGGGGAAAACGACTAACAGAATTTCAGAACAGAACAAATCATTTAAATTAAATGTTAAACAACAGAAGGGGAAAAACAAAATCAAGTCCAACGACGACAGTGAAAAGGGGGAGCCATCTTGTGTATCATCTCGGCATGTACTCCATTGGCACGCCCGACATGTTCTTGGCCCTCAGCGCGACGTCCACTGTTCGGATCAGTTTGTTGATGTCCGCGCACATCTCCGGCGTGTAGGGATCGTACTCGAGCTTGCGCAGGCCCGAGCGCTTGAAGTTCCCGTCCTTCTGGCCCTCCACGCAGAGCAAGCGGTCCTCAGACACCACGGGACCCAGGAACAGCACCATGGCCTTGAGCTGGGAGAAGAGGTCCCGCTTCAGGTCCTCGAAGTGAACCACGTGGACGTGCCTCCCGTAGCGCAGCCAGTCCAGGGTGTGGGACGCCCACCATGGAGCGTAGTTCTTCACAAACTCTGGCCACTCTGGAGGATACCGAGAGAGACGAGGGGAATCAGATACAATCAAATAAGATAAAACTTAAATACAATGTATTATTAGAATTATTATTATTACTTATTAATTCCATTCAAAAGTAATAAGTTCAAGGTGTAATATGCAAAATACAGGGATAAAACAGGGTGGATGCAAACATCTCACATCTTTATATCACCAGAATGCTAACATTTATACAATCACCAGAGAGACAGAATGACAAGAACTTAACAGATGGTGTGAGTGTGCAAACAAAACCCCAAAGATAAAATCGACACAATGCTAACATCTCCAGAAAGTTCACCTTTTTTTGAGAAGTAACTTCGGCCTCCCCCTTTGCAGCCCGAAGGGGAAGAACACAAATGTGGAAGTGACAAATTGATAAGCTAGAGTTTCCCTCCATGTCATGAAGCACAATGGAACAGGCTGACACCATTTAAAAGCCAGGCTTTACATCACTCGTTTAATAATTGCTTCTGGAGTTATGCCAGCCTAGGCAGACATAACTCTAGTAGCAAGTGCATAAACTAATTAGGAGAGTGTGTAATTTATTAATTATTAATCAAAGGGAGGGGTCTGCTGATCCGGCATTTCAGAAACTAGCAATGGAAACCATTTGTGCCAAAGGGAGCGGAACCACCGGACCAGACTGGAAAAAATCTGCAGCCAGAATTCCCGCAAATATTCCGGTCCAATGTCAGTCTCGCCAAAGACATTTGCTTCGCTACTAACGCTGGTTTGACCGGACACGGCAGCTGAGTTGTAGCTGGTGTCAAATGCGTCTACTGCAGAAACACAATGATACTTTTTCCAAACACTCCTTTTTCATCTACCGAACAAGGTATACAGCCAAAGAAACACTAAACTGTGTTTCCTCTGACTTGACTCCATTGGCAAGCCTTGACAAGCCACAGTACTGGTGACGTAATCTGCCCTCAGAGATGTGGTGAGGGCAATAACATTATTCTTCAGCAAAACCACATCTCACTCATCTAATTTCACTGAACAGTGAAGGGAAGGTTACTTTTAAAATGTAATGTATGACTCTTAGAGTCAGGGTAGTTGCGAGGGTAGTTGAGAGGGTAGTTGCATCTAGATGCTTCTCAGATCTACCCTGACAACAACAATCTCTTTGCACAATTCCAATGTGTCTTTCCCCTCAAACATCTCACAGAAACAGCCCTGATCAAGATCATCAATGACCTTCTCCGTGCAGCTGATTCCACTTTATTCCCTATCCACATCCTCCTGGAACTCACAGCAGCCTTTGACACTGTATCCCGTCAGCTCCTTATGATCGGATCGTCTGCCTAGCATTAGATTTGTAGCAGTGTTTTGACTCCTACCTTGAAGACACGGCCAATTCAGAATTACCTGTCAAAAGTATAAATTGTTCAACAGAGTTGTACAGGGTTCAGTGTTGAGGCTACTGTTTATTATTTACCTCCTCTCTCATGGCAACATCCTTTGCCACTATGCTATTCAGTTCCACAGTTATACTGATGACACACAGCTTTATGTGTCCACTAAGCCCACTTCTTCTCTCCCTTCCAGTACCCTTACTGCCTGTCTCCATGATGTACAGATGACAAACAACTGCCTAAAATTCAACAGTAGTAGAACTGAGCTACTCCTCATTGGCTATAAATCAACACACTGAAAAACAAATAGTTCCCTCCACATTGCAGAAGTCACCACACCTGGCTGTCTCTATAAAGGTTAAGAGCATTGATGTAAACCTGGACAGCACATTTTCTTTCTCAAGCTACCTTAACAATTTCTCCCAGCTTTACTTTTACAAGCTAGCTTTATGAGAATACTGTATTGAGATTGTCATTTTTTGGATTCATTGTAATTTTTGTACTCTTCAACCATCTTTTCTTATTTATTTACTTTGAATGTGTGCGAATGAAATAGTGCATACAATGACATACTATTTATTGGGATTTTAGTGAACCAATGTTATCCTGTCAAATGTATTACATTCTTTCAGCTTCTGGAAAGAGTCCCGTGAGGACATCTATTATTTACTTCCTGCTAAGATAAAAAGTGAAAATAACAGTTAGAGAAATGGTTTTTTTTTTATTGAATAACAACAATTGTTACATAACAAAAACTTTTCTTCTGTTGACATCCAGGTTTCAGTTCTTGTTTTCTCAAACGATTTGGCTGGTTTGTTATGACCTCAGGTTAATTGTTTACATTGTCTATGTTGAGATGTAAACCAGACAAATCGGCCATCAACAGTGTGGTTATATAATGTTTTTTAGCAATGCTGTCTTATTTATGTCTCATTAAATCAGACGTACATACTTAACTGTCCAACTTCTATCTGTGGACATGTTTCAGTGTTTGCATGCGAAAACATATTAGGCTACGCGTAATGCATTATCAACTGGCATTGCTGACAATAAAAAATAGCATCAACGATTTCCAACCTGTATTGGAATGCGGTCAACTCAGGTATGACGTCATTCCCAGCTCCAACTTCCGAATAAATGGAACCCAGCATTATAGGCGGTAATAATGATAATTGTGAATTCTGAATGCAAAGCAACATTTCAATAGGTTGTGGGTGTAAGTGTGTGAAAGGGGTGATTTATTTTACTGCAATAATAATTAAACCAGCACCATGTAGCTTGTCTGCTGTAGCTATCTCCTCCATTAGAAAAGATGTGATCCAAAAATCACTGCAGAATAAAAGATGCCCTTCCATGACTCAATTCATCCAGGGAATTTCTCACTATAAATCGTTTTATTCTGGTTCAATGGAGCCAACTGCTGAGTTTTCTGGTGCAAAAACATAAACAAAATTTCAAGAGGACACGTAAGAAATGCTGGTTCACGGGCTCACTCCCAATGCCAGCGTTTAAAGATGTGACATTCTCACCACGTCAGCAGTATGTGTCACTCAGCAGTGACACATGAAGTGAAATAAGTGTCACTGCCTCTGCCTAATAATCTAGAACAATCGCTCTGAGTCAGCCTACTCACCCTTCCCCTTCCAGTGAGCCTGGGATGCAAACCCAATATGGCCGCCGTATTTGCGGTTGAACTCCGCCATCAGGGCCTTGTAGGGGTTCCTGATCATGAGTATGCCAGAGTCGAAAGCTTCGATCTCTTTCTTCCCGCTCTCATGGGTCTTGATGCAGATGGTCCTTCCACTCCGCCAGTGGTCTCGCTCCCCCTTAAATCCTATGAGAAAAATGTAATGAATATAAGGAGGCAAATGCCACATCATATGTGCACAGTTAGACACTTACAAACCTTGAGTCTTTGAAATAGTTGGACACCTGGTCACATCTGGCATTGCCAAACTTGGATCTCCTGTGAATACTTTACCTAACCTCGAAAGCGATTTTTAAGGCGCTGTTTCATGAATCGAAAGAATAGGACTGTCTCCATACAGGTCCTACAAGCTGGGTAGCTTAATATAGGAGTTGAGTTATTTTTGCTGTGCTATGCAGTTTCATTTTTTTTAAATGGAGAAATAAGCCTGTCTTACACTAAATGTGACTTTTGTCCACCTTTGTACCCATTGTTTAAAGAGTTCATTACCATGAAAACAGGAAATGAACGTGAATGAAGACATAAGTGACAAATAACTCACTGCATTGTTTGTGTTAATGTTTTTTGTGTGCGTTCCCATCCAACTCAAACAAGGTTGTTTGGTAATCCCATTGTGACATATTTGCATTAAATGCGAATATATTCAAATTGTTTTAGCGTAGCCTTAGCATTGGGACGAATGAAGAAAAACTAAAATCAAATAATTTTGACGCGTTCGTTTACGTCCCACATGACACAGGTTGATGATGTAACCGAGGGGTCCAACTCTACTGTCTGGTCGAGCATCACGCCCACCTTTGTTGTAGAGCGAGCCATCGAAGTAGTAGCTGCCCGAGTAGAAGCCTGTGGCGAGCTCAATGAGGTGCCGGGCCCAGGTGTTTCCGGCGCCGGGGAAGCTGGCCAGGGCCTGCAGCAGCTTGGAACGGGAGGGCAGAAAGCGGCGGTCCATGCAGCGGTTGTCTAGGGGGAAGACCAACACAAGGCAATCCTCCTCAGAACCTCTTCATAGATCAACTGTGTAGCAATTTTTACTTTTGTCCACTTCTGCGCTTCAATAGTTGGACCGATTGTAGAACTGCACAACACTCAATGATATATATGATTTATATACATAGAATAAATGTAAACTTGTAAAATGTATTTTCATATATTTTACGTGGTTGCTGCACAACCACATCATCCTGACGAAGATAAAAACAGTGATGTTTTGAAATCTCCATGTTGGGTGACAGCGTGTCTTTATAGCAACCAGGATGCTGACTCTGCAGGGTCCTTTGTCTGAGGGTCACTGGTGGTTTCAATGACGTCAAGAGAATTTCCAAAGAGGAGAAGTGAAATGGCTCACTGGCAACTAGTGCAAGAGTCAATGCTAACAAAGGTACGGCTCAAGTAAAAACGTAAAGTAAAAAGTTATGGAGATACATTTGTTTTCTTCAGACGCTACTTCCTGGTCATGGTTGCGAGGCAGAACAGCTGGTGCCTATTCCAGGATACTAAAGGGCAAACCCAGTTGAACCAGGTCTTTGTAGAAGACCTTGGTATCCCGGACAGATCCTGGGGCACATGGAGAGCGCAAGCTAACCCCACGCAGACAGGTTACGTGCCGGGAATTGAACCTGCGGCTTGTGTAGCATTATATTGCTTTAATTTGGAGGGTATTGGAGTGTAGTGGCTAGAGTGTTCGACTCCCAGCATAAAGGTAGTGTGCATTCATGTCCACACTACCTGTCATCCTTCAGCAAGATGTCTTAACCGTACCTGCCCCTAAATAATATGTCTCTGAATTCACAGTCTAGTTACTTGGGCTGAAATTATCTGGTTAATGAATACATTGTAAATAATACAATATTATTTACAATGTAAATGAAGAGGCTAGGCCTACTCAATGCTCTTTGTAACTATGTATCTATGCATGTACCTTGAACCTGTGTTTGATAGACGACAAAGTACTGGTCGTTCCCACAGCTCTCCAGCTCCTCCACATGGCAGCGGTGAAGGCACATGTTCTCCTCCTCAGGCTCGTGGAGGGAGAAGTGTGACGTTGGGAAGCCACAGTGGCAGCGATCCCCAGCCAGCACTGCCAGAGACTGCTCCTGGGGTGCCAAGGACACACACACACGCCCGTTACACACTCACGGGACTCACACAGGACTACTGTTATAACTCAATACTACCACTACACACACACAGAGGAACACGAAAATCACACAAACACAGGTAGATGTATGCACATGGATACATAAACACATACTGGGCATGCACAAAGACACACACAGATAACACATATAAATACATATAAATATTACACATATAAACACCTATCAAGGCACATGCATGTGCCTTTATTTATGTATGTATGTAGGTAGGTATGTATGTATGCATCGACAACCATAAACACACACACACACACACACACACACACACACACACACACAAACATATTTTATACCTTCTCTGTGCACATGTCAACACACTTGTCAACAGACATGTTTTGTATGACCGCTGTAACAGGAAGGGCCAGAGAGACGTTGTCGGGCTTGAGGAAGCAGCCCTTGAATATGGCACTTCCATCTGCAACAGAGAAACAGGATCTTACTTACATGACCCCCCCCACACACACACACATAATGAACACATGTATGTTTCATGTTGTCTTCATTATGTACACACAAGAGATCTACTCTTTATCTAGGAGTGCTAGCTAAGCTGAGATGTCTGAAACTGTTGCATTGCCATCCATCAAGTAGGATGGGAGTTAAGCACTATCTCTGCTGCCGATGTATTTGTTGTTGTTCCCTTATCATCCCTAGAGTCTAGGTCAGGGGTCAGCAACCTCTGGAGCCGCATCCGACACTTCCAACCCCTGCAGTGGCTCCTTGAAGCTTCGAAAAAAGCTTGGAAATAAATAATGGCTATTTCCTTTTTTTCTTTCAAAGGGAACTCCTCTTATTTGGAGATCAAGGTGACACTAAAATAACTAAGGAAAGTGTTTTAATATTTGGTCAACCAAAATATACACAGAAGAAATTCAGCAAACTATAGCCTATTCGTTTTTTTATATACAGTATAACTATGTACACATCTTTATACGCCGTGCTATCTTCATTATAGGGGTCACATTTTTAGGGGTCAAAAAAGGTGTTGTAATGCATTTTATTTGATGTGGGACCAAAAATGGCTCTTCGGACAGTTACGGTTGCAGACCCCTGGTCTAGACGACATCCCTACAACCAGATATCTGCATATGAATGTAGAACCTATAAGCAACTGAACCACAGTGGATCGGAAGCGCTCTAGTCTCCTTCTGTAGCCTGTTTGTACTATGAGTAGTATTGACCAATCAGTTTTGAGTGGGCTTTGGTTGAATGCAGGTATACAGTCTCCTCCATTCATGCATCTCAGGTTCCTAATCAAACGGTAAACAAAGACGGCTGCACAAAAGAGACAGTCTTGGCCTTGAGATCCGTTATCGATTATCTGGTAACACCAGAACCCCAACCATATTGCCCGTCCCGAGAGGCAAACAGTTGTTCGCTGATTGTCAACAGCATAGGGTTGATTAAGAAGCCATCTAAAATAGCTTTCAGAGCCCCTCTCTTGTTTATGTTGTTAGCGTAACCCCAGTGAAATAGCACATTGAGGCAGTCCAAAACCTTAGAGGGATGCAGTATGACCCTTCAACCCTGATTTGGGTTAGGGTTACTAAGTACTGCATATACTTTAGATTTATTTTAAGAGGACATTAAAATTATTTGATTTTCATGTAACATTGCATGTATTGCATCCATGATGAAAATGTGTAGTGCGGCACGAATCGCTCTTCCCCTTTATGTCTTGTTGTGCAGTCTGTTTTTTTTTGCGATGTTGTCAGCATGAGTCAGAGAAACAACTTCTGGGTCGAAAACCAACACTGAATTAATGTCTCTGCACCCCGAAAAAACGGGAAAAAAAAACGGGAACGGTTCTTTGTCCACCCCAATGTAAACATGTAAAATTAGCCAACAGATCCAAAATTGAAACGCAAACTTTGGAAAGAATCCACTGTTTATCCCATTGGACTTTAAGGTCTGAATTCTACACTTAACCCTGTTTCAACAGCCACATATTCATATTTTATTTCACAAGGATAATTGAGGATTCACATTCCCCTTTTTCAAATGACCATGGCTCAATTTATTTATATAAATATAAATGTATCAATAATTAAGGATTGAATATGATTAGACACAGTTTAAAAAACAAAATCCCCAAAAAGGATAGGGATAGTTTATAGCGTAGTGTTAGTGTCATATGAACATTTTCCCTTAGTACTGCATGGTTTGACCATTAAAACCAACAGAGGGAGAATATGAAAATATGGAACATCCCCATCAATATTGGCTTTGGATAGTAATAGTCTCCTAGTATGTCCGTGGCTTTAGATAGTAATAGTCTGGCAG
>NC_136934.1:9383098-9393098 GCF_949987615.1 Pollachius pollachius | reverse complement strand
AACAATGTGGCCTCACAAGGTTTGCAGAGAGATAACAGTGTAGATATATGAGACCCAGCATGGGATTTGGGGCCAGAGCTGGACAATATGGAAACATGTTAAATGCTATCACTATTAGCATGAGGTGCAGGACCCCTGGGGGGTCTACTGCGAGGGAATCTGTCGCTACAGAGTCGTGCCAGTGTGCTCTTGCTGCATCCAAAAGGCCAACGACTGTGAATTCATCACGTATGAGATCGAGAGCATGTTCACAAGCCACAAAACATTACCCGGCAGTGGCAACAGCCGTTTTGTGTTTATCACAGCCATTCGAGCATGAGAATAGATTTCTACATCACTTAGTAAGCAGATGTACTCAGCTATCACTCTGGCTCAATGAAAAAAAATAAATAAAAAACTGGCTTATCCCCACAGAATATTTCCTGTGACTTTTTCAGATGGGCGAGTTTTATCACACATTAAAAAAGTGTGACATCATGAAATTCTCATGTTGTGTTGATTATTTTGCTGCCCCAGCTGCGTCACTTGTGGTAAATTATTCGTGAGTAATAGGTTATAACTGTACTTCCCAGTGGATCCAAAGAGATCCCTAGGCGAAGCATGTGTGTGTTGCTGTGGGGCAGACAAGTCAAGTTTCAACATCTGTTCTCGATATATTCAAAATTCTCTGCCGTTCTCAAATACCAAAAAAATATGAGGTTATTTTTCACCTCTGTCTAGCATTTTGGACATTTTGTGTTTGAACCACGGGATGCGGAGCAGCCTCTGTCATAGGATATTAACTCTGGTTGACAGCCAAGAGGGAATCAATAGCAGCGTCTCAGCAGCACTGCAGTGCTGGGAGGAAGAGTTATCAGAGCACTATCACAGTGACCCCATCTCCAACACTGCCAAGTCCCAGCTGGGGTTCTCAACTCCTCTCAGACGACAAGGTGAAGGAGAACATTTTAAATTCCAGATAAAGTAATGAATAATACATTAATTAATAAAATAAATAATATCAAATAAGTAATAAATGAAAAAAAATGATGTATACACGCATTAGTTGCAATAGGATTCAACTCTAAAATTGAGACGATCACTTTTTCTCTTTTGAATTGTTGGACAGATTTAATGTGGTTTTCGGATGTGATATGCACTCATAACAACCGATCGACGTTGGACTACTGAGGTCTGATCTTCGGTGGTGGACTGGAACATCTCAACTCACTGCCTATTCCAACTAATGCTTATCAACATTGGATAAATGTAGCAGCTCTTTAGGAATGTGTGAAAATGTAAAAATGTGATTCATAAATATGTATGCATTTGTACAAAGCATTGCAAATTAATTCAAACCTCAATTTATAAGAGACAAATTAACTTGTAGAACACACAAGTTGACTCATGTAAGTATTAATAATTATGAGACAAATCTCTCTCCATACATAAAGATACAAGTATATTTGTATGTTGTACGTCCTGGCACTTCAAAATAGTACCTAGCGTTGTGTAGCGTCTTATCCTAGCTATATATGTTGTATACAGGGAATGGGTTAACCTAGCAATTGTAAGTGCTTGGCACTTGTTTCTATGAGCATCTTTATCTTTTTTCTGACAAATGTACATATTGTAAGTGGCTTTGGATAAAAGCATCTGGTAAATGCCCTCAATGTAAATGTACAATATAAGTACGATTAAAAGTTTGACGCTACAAAATGCTAAGTACTATTTCTAAGTGCCGTGACATACAACATACAAACCTACTTGTATCTGTATGTATGGAGACAGATTTGTCTCATAATTACTAATGCTAACAAGAGTCAACCTGTGTGTTGTACAGGTGCGGCCGTGGTTTGGCCTGGGGAGGCTCTTCGGGGACCCACCTCGTCCGTCGTCCGCGTCCTTCCCGTTGCGTCCTTTGAGAGCGCGGTTCCATCCGGCATCGCCCCCCCGCCCCCCCACCTTCTGCCCGTCCTGCCGCGCCCTCTTCATCCACGCCGGGCCGTAGCGCCGGCCGTGGCGCCGGGGTTCCCGGAACACGCGACTCATGGCGCCAGCCACTTCCTGCCTGGCGGTGGACGCCTCCTTGCCGGCGCCCAGATCCGTGGCGACCAGGGGGTCTCGGCCCCGGCCGCCGGCGCCACTGCCGCTCCCGGAGAAGTTCCCGCCGACGAAGCCCGAGTGCAGGAACACCAGGCTGCCGGCGGTCAGGTAGAGGAGGATGAGGGAGAAGAAGCGCACGGGTTTCCGACGGAAGTAGCGCTGGATCTTCAGCAGAGGTCTGGCCATGCTGGCTTCCACTGCCTCTCGCTCGCCCACGCCCGGCGATGACAACTCATAAAGCAGACCGACGCTGGGACGACCGGCCTCTCTTCTGCCCCTCACACACAAAAGAGCAATTATTAAAAAAATACAACTAGAAACCCAATCTGTGTGTTCTCATGTCTCACGACCAGCCGGGCGGCATCTGGGGCCCCCGCGAACCGACTCTCCCCCAATGAGGGTCTTGTTCTTGGGGAGGGCCCAAACCAAAGGGGCAAGGGGGCGGACCCGAGGGGCTATCTTGGGCGCTGCAGGTGGATTGTTTTCACAGTCGGGGCTCAGATCTAATCGCCATTGTGGGAGCGGTCACTCAGCCAGAGGGTCTCGAGGAAGTCGCAATCTGCAAGAGAGACAATGCAGGGATAATGCAGTAATTGTGTGGGCTCTTTGTTGCTTGTCAAAATAAAAGGAACACAATACGGCAATAGGAGGGTAGAACACAAGCAGGGAAACAACAATATACTGTCTATGTTTAAAGTATTATCTGGTGAAGGTCGGAAAGTAGAAGGCTGGAAGTAGATGAACATACGGTCGGTCTGAGACACTTTTATCCAGAGAAACGTACGAGTGAGGCTGAATCAAAGCACATAATCAGTCGCTACAAGCAATTCCTGCTGTCTGCATAACTTAATTAAAGAATAAACTGCAGAGTACCTATAGGAATCAGCAGTTTTGTTTTGTAAATGAGTGATAGTGCATAGCATACTACTAAAGATAGTACATCTCAACTGAGTTGGTTCTAAATTCATCCAACTAACACCCAGATACAAAGAGAAGTTGTTTCAGACTCAGACCTGAAAAGCTCCTCCACCTTAACCTTCGGGGGACAAACACACAACTCCTACAAACACAGCTGACCGCAGCGACCGACCACGGTAAAACAAAGGAACCAACCGTCACTTATTCGGATGAGTCACTGTGGTTTAACCTAAAGGCTACGCTAGTACGCTAGGCACTAGGTGGTCTGCCTCACCACACAAGCAGATCTTCACGGCGTCATTGTCATCGGTAAATTGGGTGAAACCGGCTACATGTGAGGGAAAGAAGCAATTAAAGACGAGCGAGTAGCCTGGGGGAGTCGTCACGGATGTTCCTCACAAGCAAACAAGCCAGGGATATAACCAAGGAGATAATATCATCTTTAAAATCTCAGATGACTGCGGGATGAGTTCTAAATAAAAGGCATCGTTCGCACGTTCGAGTAATCCACAATGAGCAAACACCTCATGGATTATCACTGAATTTTTATTTGCTGGCGACAAACAATCATAGTACAAACTCTTCCACTTGGGAGGGACGTGTGTCAAAGGAGCCTCTGTTCTGCGGGATCGCCCCTGAGAGGGCTGGATCGGGGGGAATGGCGTAATAGTACCCTCTCCGTGGGGGGTCACGGAAATTTCCAGCGCACTCGCCCCACTCTCTGTTCAACCCAAGGACAAGTCAAAACATGTTGTCACCTGAACCCCCCCCTCCCCCCCCCTCACACACACACACACACACACACACACACACACACACACACACACACACACACACACACACACACACACACACACACACACACACAGAGCCCCCTGTGAGCTGCCAGCCGGTCTGGGTCTACCTCAGGAGGCCGTCGGTGGCACCGAAGGGGAAACAGATCACATTCACTCATCCACTTCCTTTGCGGTGCAGGTATTCCTGGCTCATAATACTTTCCATCCCGGCTGACCTTGTAACCAAAATGCGGGGACGACCGGAAAATATCTGCTTCTAAAAAGAGGGTAACAGACACAGAGCTCCAGACGGCACGAAGTGCAGATCTTATGATTCGGAGAACAGAAGAACGGCATAATAGAAAATCAAAATCCAAGTCTTTCTATTTGCTGTGTTTTAAGGAGGCGACAGGTGTAGTTTGGCTACATCTGCTAGCGCTCAATCCCCTGTATTCTAATCAGGAGCTGGGAGATCCTGTCAGAGCTCAATCACCCACACCTCCACACTCTTTCAGTTCTTACACCGCCAAACTTTTGCACCATGGCTTCATCCTTTTTTAGAAATGCATTTCAACTGTCGAGGGATCGGGTGAATCCAAACCCCTGTGTTGGCACAACGAAAGACTTCAGTGATAACTGATTTGCAACCCACAATGCAATGCGGAAACTTATCAGACAAGGCTATTTTTGTGCTTTATGTTGTCGTTTTCAGTCAGGAGTATAATGTTGAGTTTTATGTAACCCCCACCCAAATGCTCCCCTTCCACAAGATTGATTTCAGCACTGCATAAAATACCCGGTCCCTTCCTCCACAGCTGTATAAACTGTTATGAATGGAAAGAGTCTGTTCATAACAGCAGGTGAACTGTGACTAAATATTCTAGCCATGCGCCAACATACCAACGTTTTGATCAAAGTCAAGATAATAATTTTAGGGGGAATGAGGTGAATATCCACTTCTTTAAAATAGTTGAAAAGGCAGCCTCGACACAACGCAACACAGAGTTGTTAGGAAATGAAGTCTGTTCAAATTTAACCTATTCAACCATAGAAAGAAAGAAACCACAGTTATTGACCAACAGTCTAGACAACATCTGTAACATGAGGCCTCAATCTACCCTGAAAAGCTCAGATATTGATACTCATAAGCACGGTTTCAGCCTTTAGACTGGGGTACTAGCACCTCTGAAATAACCACTCAACCAAAACAGATATCCTATGGATCGTAGGCCTGTTCAAAGCTATTCATCCCTCTGAGCAATATGGATCAATTATACATGGGGCGCACACTGGAACACAAACATGATTAAACAACCGAAGCCGGCGAACACACACACACACACACCCACACAGCTTCACATGCACACAAACATACACACACACACACACACACACACATGCAGAGAAAAACACATACACGCATATACACAAACCTCAACAAAAAGAGGAAAATTATTACTTTAAATAATTTATTACTAGTTCCAATTACCTAAATGAAAGTGCACTCTTAAGACTGTTATGTGGGCTTATGTTAAGTGTTATAATGTAATTATAGCTATGACTTCCATTATGGGGAAGGTGTAAACAGAATGACACAGTTACTGCTATTCCCTCGCCGGAACTGTGTGTTCAATATCTGATCTGCTTACTCATACTCATTGAAGCCACTATGAACTTATTTATGGTGAGAAAGAAGCCGCGCAATCAAATAGAGGGAGATTACGGGTGCAGGAGAGTCTAATATCTAGGCTGTTTGACTCCCAGCCAAGTGTCTATTGGATTGGCCTCGCAACTCCAAGCCTACCAACCAAGCATCCTTGATACCTAACCTCGCCTTGCCATAACAGAAACAATATTTTTGAGAATTTGTCTGGACAACCCTGCAAATACTTAATTAGGGAAGTTGTGGCTTGTGCGTTGCGGCGAAGATGCTTGTTGTAGGCCAGAGACACTGAAACTGTTCATGATTCTCATGGGAGCCATGGTTAAATAAAGGACCTTACAGTATAGCCAGTCAGCATGTACACAAGTGAATTTTTCTTCTGAAAATGTGGCTGTGATGTAAAACTGGGACCTGAATGGTTGTAAGTCACTTTGTATAAAAGCATCTGCTAAATCCTAAAAAGTACAACTGGGACATGGGAACCTGTTTCTCTCTTCTCTTGAAAAATATTCACTTTTTATGAATGCTGACAATGGTGACAGAATTCAATAATCTCCCGCAGAATCAAATATGTAGCTTGGCTTTGATCAACACATGGATTCATTGTATGTTGCTTAAAGGAGGCCGTATTTACCTTAAGAAGACAGGAAACAGGGCGGGTTTTGAAACCATTAGTGTGTTCTCCTAGCACGATCCAGCCCATCTGATTCACATTAGTTGCCGTAGCAACACCTAATCTTCTATTCTACTCTCTGTTCAATTGTAATACACCCTCACATGTCTCTGCCTGCACAATGAAGTGGAACATGATAATGGTTTAAAAAAACAAACAATAAAAAGATAATTATTTGGGGTGAATTACACTCTGAGCAGTGTGAGGCCCAAAAAAAAGGTAGTTTGCCTGAGCAGGTCATTTGGCGTTGAGTTATGGGTTTCATTAAAAGTGAAGGAGAGAGAGGGGAACGGACAACACAGCACACTGCAGAGATATGGAAGGAGTTATCAGCAGGAGGAGAAACCGAGGGGATCAGGTGCAGTTCACTGGCGCCTGCACTCACCGGGAAATTGTTTCTCCGTCTCCCTCCCCCCTCTCCATCTCGTGTCATTCCTCTCACTGGCTCTCAAAACTTTCTCCCTCTCTCCCCACCCTGTCTCACCTCCCTTTCTTTTTCACACTATTGCTGTCTTCTCTTTTGTCGCCATTTTGACCTCTTTTTCTCCTCGCCACGTGTTCTGATTCTTCTCCGTGTCGATTTCCCTCCATCTCCTATGTCTGAACACTTCCCCTAGCCTGGTTCTTGTACCCAACTCCCCCGTTTTTCTGTCTATGTGGTCTGAGATTTGCAGACCACAGCAGTCATCAACCTTCACTAAAATCGTTGTCACAAGTCATTCCAATAGAGAACAAGGTGCTGGAAGGGTTAAAGTCAGAGCATCTGGTAAAGTGACCCTGACCTTGCCTCCCCCTCCTGTCCCCCTGGGGCTGTCATTGCTCTCTCCCCCTGTGTTTAGGTCTGCCTTCCTTCCTGCATTAGGAATGTCTGATCAAATCAAACTGAAGATAGCATTGCTCTCACAGTGATAACCCAGGCTGTGTTTACAGGGACATCAACACGGATGCTTGCTCCTGCTCAAAGCTGCTCAAGGCAATGGGGGGCAGCCTGAAAGAACAGCCACAGAACAGTTGCCTTGCTTTATGCTACCTGCTTTTCTTCATGCTACCATTAAATGCCCATTCAGTTGGCCCACCTAGTGACCTTGCCTTGAAGGACAGATCGTTCTTCTGGATTCCTTATCGTCCCTTGGATTCGTGGATTTCCTTGCCCTTTAGAGAGGTTGAAGGGCACCAAAGGGTTGTAGTGTGGGCCTATCAAGCCCATTGGAGACTGTAACTGTGATTTACGGCTACATAAATAAAACCAAATGACTTGGATTTACTTGACTTACAGAACAGCTTGAGAACAGCTACATAATGCACAGGTGTGATCCACCTTATGAGAACAACTCTTTCAACTCAGGTTTAGTACATCCAATGTGAGTAATGCTGTAGGTTAACCTTTTCTTACACAAGTGGGCGGGGGGGGGGGGGGTTAAAGCAAACCTTCAATGTGCAGTTAATCAGTTCAAGTGGTTCTAGATAATTGTCTACCACTGTAAAACATTGCTAGTAATAGAAATTACAACAACTGTGTTGACTCCTATACAGGGCTATATCTGGGACCAAAACGGTGGCTCCTTTTTTTCCGTACAGATGGCCACCGCCACATGACCCTTGAAAACCAGTACGCGTGCCTGTTGGTCACTTCCATAACCAATGAAGAATACATGTGCTCTGGAGTGCCAGAGCACAAATATTTACTTTGTGTCTGGCAAAAAGCAGTGGTGGCATGTGTGCCAAAGCCGGTGCTTTCCTGTCATCCTCACGCCAAACAGTTTAATTGGTCCTGTGTTTGATACTAGTGTGTGTATGCCTCAAAGCCTGGCTCTGTGCCCGATACACTTAATTACTACAGGCCGGTTAGAGAACTTTGGAAGCATTTCAGTGGAAAGATTTGTGTGAAAACGGAAAAGATGGCATGAAAAAGCATAGCGCTTCTCCTGCTGTGAAGGTACCGGCTATCTGGGTGGTTGTCAAGACTAATATGTTATTTTTCCAAGAGTATATCTTGCAGATAACAGATAAAATTAAGATATGCAGTTTGACCTTGCTATATTTTAGTGATATGCTGCTTATCACTGAAGCATATCTAAGGATTCAGTAATAAAACACAAAAGTGTAGACCTTTGCTCCCCACATGCTCAACGTTATAATGGAAGACGCAATCCTATAAATCGAAGGTCAATTGTTAAAACGCATACACATCACATCATAATGTGATGTGCATGCGTTTCGCTCCAGTCACCTTAAGCAAAATACCATTGCTCTTTCTCTCATTTTAAATGTCAACCGGACAAATAAATGTTTTTGTATCCTGACTACGTACTAGTCACACTACTCCCCAGGACAGAAACAATTTGTTGTGTGATCCCATGACCCAACGTTTTTATCTTATTTACCAACCAGGAAGAGAAGAGTACTTGTTTTTATTTTAATGTCCATTGTTTCTGTTTGATATCAACTGAGTCAATCTTCGGCCTCAAATTCCATGTCAACTTGAATTCACTAGCTAATTCAGCTAAGAAAAGATTGGGTTATTTGCCCTACTGGCTACACTCCAATGCCTCGAGGTAATAAATAGCCCTGCGGTTTGCACTGACATTTTAGATTAGACAATTCAGAAGATGTGTCTTTGAGCGCATCATGTAAAGCTTAAAAATTAAACTCCAGGGTGGCTGGGAATTTACATACTGTAATCCCCATAATACTCAATGATCCATTCAGTTAGCTGGTGACCATATCTCTCTCAAAGAGATGTAGCGTAGTGTAGGATTCTTGAAATAGCGTGATACTCGTTATATATACTAGTTATTCTTACGGGTGAACAGAAGTATAAAAGTGAATCAAATCAAAACGGAAGTGACAGCTCCAACAAAGGTTGTTACACAGTTGCATATTGTTGACCTATTTTGACTTTAACAAATGAAGTGCCAATATCCTATTGTGTCTTGCTCAAACAACCTCAAGTGAAGACCGATTAGTAGGCTACTGTGGAATCGAGTTAATTAAGGCTAATGGATCAAAGCTGTGTAATGGTTTACAAAACTACTGTGGACGGTAAGTAATCGGGAAATAGTAGGTAGAGATAAATAATTCACCAAATAGATAAAAAAATTACACCAACATGTTATTTGTTTCTATAGGGCATGTCATCCAAATGCACCATGGGATTTTTTATTTGAGATACTTGTTTGCCATATTCAGAGGACTCAAGAGATTTGCTGCCAAACATTGTTTTATCACGTCCCACATGTGTAACGCTGGGGCTGTTATGCAATGATTAGCAACAACACAATTACAGACATCCAAATGCTGCTATGCTTCCAAAACGTTGCGCTGTAAAGGCCTATTATCTACAACATGGCTGTTTAGTATGCTTGAAAGTAAGTTAGAATGAGTTAACCACATAAGCAAAAATACAATAGAAGACAGCAATTCCCCGTCCCCTTTCCGAATCTATAAAGAGGAGACCAGTCATGCACACATTAACATTGATAAAGTTGGGTCTGTTTTCCATTGAGCCATGGCATCAGCATCTAACAAATGAACACGGAGGAAAAAAGGTCACATATGCTATTTTTCAAACCCACTCAACACCCACAGCACTCCGGATGGCTGTTGGGAAATATTGAGATGAAAAACATATGAATAACATCCGCTATGTGCTGCCGAATGGGGAGGCAGGCAGTGTTCACGAGAGATCAAATGATGTCCTTCACTTGCCAGCTCAAACAAAGCTCTTCATTCAAGGCCCACCCAGTATCAGAACATTCTTCCCTCTTTCTTTCACTCGACATGGAGGGTCTGATGGAGTACGCTCCCATCAAAAGAGTCTCTCTCCTCAAGTCCCTTTACTGGAGGCTCTTTCTTGTTACTTCTTGCCTCTACTTCTTGAGTAGG